>NW_027013806.1:0-15165 GCF_036934945.1 Oncorhynchus masou masou | reverse complement strand
GGACCGAGAGGGAGAGGAGACCCTACAGAGGGCCGAGAGGGAGAGGAGACCCACAGAGGACCAGAGGGGAGGGAGACCTACAGAGGGACCAGAGGGAGAGGAGACCACAGAGGGGACAGAGGGAGAGAGACCCTACAGAGGGACAGAGGGAGAGGAGACCCTACAGAGGGACCAGAGGGAGAGGAGACCCTACAGAGGGACCGAGAGGGAGAGGAGACCCTACAGAGGGACAGGGGAGGAGACCCTACAGAGGGACAGAGGGAGACAGAGGGACAGAGAGAAGACCCTACAGACGGACCAAGAGGAGAGGAGACCCCACAGAGGGACAGAGGGGAGAGGAGACCCTACAGAGGGACCGAGAGGGGAGAGAGACCCTACAGCGGGACAGAGGGAGAGGAGACCCTACAGAGGGACCGAGAGGGAGAGGAGACCCTACAGAGGGACCGAGAGGAGAGGAGACCCTACAGAGGGACAGAGGTGAGAGGAGACCCTACAGAGGGACCGAGAGGGAGAGGAGACCCTACAGAGGGACCGAGAGGGAGAGGAGACCCTACAGAGGGACCGAGAGGGAGAGTAGACCCTACAGAGGGACCGAGAGGGAGAGGAGACCCCACAGAGGGACAGAGGGAGAGGAGACCCTACAGAGGGACCGAGAGGGAGAGGAGACCCTACAGAGGGACAGAGGGAGAGGAGACCCTACAGAGGGACCGAGAGGGAGAGGAGACCCTACAGAGGGACCGAGAGGGAGAGGAGACCCTACAGAGGGACCGAGAGGGAGAGGAGACCCTACAGAGGGACAGAGGGAGAGGACACCCTACAGAGGGACCGAGAGGGAGAGGAGACCCTACAGAGGGACAGAGGTGAGAGGAGACCCTACAGAGGGACCGAGAGGGAGAGGAGACCCTACAGAGGGACCGAGAGGGAGAGGAGACCCTACAGAGGGACAGGGGGAGAGGAGACCCTACAGAGGGACAGAGGGAGAGGAGACCCTACAGAGGGACCGAGAGGGAGAGGAGACCCTACAGAGGGACCGAGAGGGAGAGGAGACCCTACAGAGGGACAGAGGGAGAGGAGACCCTACAGAGGGACCGAGAGGGAGAGGAGACCCTACAGAGGGACCGAGAGGGAGAGGAGACCCTACAGAGGGACAGAGGGAGAGGAGACCCTACAGAGGCACCGAGAGGGAGAGGAGACCCTACAGCGGGACAGAGGGAGAGGAGACCCTACAGAGGGACCGAGAGGGAGAGGAGACCCTACAGAGGGACCGAGAGGGAGAGGAGACCCTACAGAGGGACAGAGGTGAGAGGAGACCCTACAGAGGGACCGAGAGGGAGAGGAGACCCTACAGAGGGACCGAGAGGGAGAGTAGACCCTACAGAGGGACCGAGAGGGAGAGTAGACCCTACAGAGGGACCGAGAGGGAGAGGAGACCCCACAGAGGGACAGAGGGAGAGGAGACCCTACAGAGGGACCGAGAGGGAGAGGAGACCCTACAGAGGGACAGAGGGAGAGGAGACCCTACAGAGGGACCGAGAGGGAGAGGAGACCCTACAGAGGGACCGAGAGGGGAGGAGACCCTACAGAGGGACCGAGAGGGAGAGGAGACCCTACAGAGGGACAGAGGGAGAGGACACCCTACAGAGGGACCGAGAGGGAGAGGAGACCCTACAGAGGGACAGAGGTGAGAGGAGACCCTACAGAGGGACCGAGAGGGAGAGGAGACCCAGAGGGACAGGGGAGAGGGACCGAGGGAGGAGAGGAGACCGTACAGAGGGACAGGGGGGAGAGGAGACCCTACAGAGGGACAGAGGGAGAGGAGACCCTACAGAGGGACCGAGAGGGAGAGGAGACCCTACAGAGGGACCGAGAGGGAGAGGAGACCCTACAGAGGGACAGAGGGAGAGGAGACCCTACAGAGGGACCGAGAGGGAGAGGAGACCCTACAGAGGGACCGAGAGGGAGAGGAGACCCTACAGAGGGACAGAGGAGAGGAGACCCTACAGAGGCACCGAGAGGGAGAGGAGACCTACAGTGGGACAGAGGGAGAGGAGACCGAGACAGAGGGACCGAGAGGGAAAGGAGACCCTACAGAGCGACAGAGCATTATACAATGCAGATACTGTGGACAGACACATGAGAAAAATGAAAAATGCCCTGCATATGGACAAAAATGTCAATTCTGTGATAAAACAATCTCTACAGTTTACAAAAATGCAAGAGAAACAGAGTCCTGGCAATGGAAAATGTGTCAGCTGACTCAGATAGCGGTGAGGATGTTCTCTGCATCACACTAGGGCCAAAGTCAGAGAGCATCAATGTGGTTCAGGAGAAAATCACAGACCCCAATGCAGCTCTCTTAACAACCATGCTGGTCGACAAAAGCAAGTCAGATTTCAGCAAGATTGTGGTGCTAGTTGTAATGTTATCCCTGCAAACCTCAGTCACCTATAGCCCTGCAGGCAGGTATTGGTGATGTATAACAAGATTACTCTGCGGAAGTGTACACTTACAGTGATCAATCCATGTAATAAGAAAACCTACAGAGCCTATTCTAGGCATTAAGGCTATCCATACAATATAGTTGATTACAGTGCAGCATCACAACATCCTGGCCATCGAGAAAACAACAGGATCCTGGACTAAAGAGCAAATAAAATAGGATTATGCTGATGTATTCCAGGGAGACGGCTGCTTACCCGGTAAAACTGAAGCTGGAAATGGATGAGCGAGTGAGGCCTGTCCAGCTGCCAAAGAGAAGAGTGCCAGCAGCACTATATAAACCACCCGAAGAGGAGCTTGTTGGTCTAGAGAAAAGAAGGATGATACAATAAGTTGAAAAAAGCACAGATTGGATTAGCAGCCTGATTGTAGTGCAGAAACCATCTGAAAAACTAAGGTGTATATTCATCTAAAACCTCTCTAGGCGCCTAGAGGAGCCATTACCCACTTCCCACTATTGAAGATGTGCTGCCAGACCTGAACAGAGCACCCGTGTTCTCTGTTTGTGATGTGAAAAACTGATTTTGGCCTGGAACTGAGTATGAATCCAGCTATCTCACCGCGTTCTCTTCTCCCATGGGACGCTACAATTGGCTGCACATGCCAATGGAAATCAGTCCAGCCCCAGAAATTTTTCAGAGGAAGTTGAACCAGGCAATGGAAGGTCTTCCAGGAGTCAAAATCATTGCAGATGACATCCTGATTGTGGGAGAAGGAGACAATGATGAAGCAGCGACTCTGGACCATGACAAGAACCTGAGAATGCTCCTGGACAGATGCAGGAAGCTCAATATCAAGCTGAATCCAGAGAAGCTGCAGCTCAGGCTGAAGGAAGTGCCCTACATTGGCCCCCTGCTAACATCAGAGGGGCTGGAAAGTGGACCCAGGAAAAGTGACAGCCATCAGACATGCCTAGGCCTACAGATGTGCAGGGGGTGCAGCGCTTCTGGGCATGGTACACTACCTAGCCAATTTCTGCAGCCACACCACGGAGAGCTGTGAGCCACTGCTGCAGCTAACACATAAGGACTCACTGTGGGAGTGGTCAGAGAGACACGAGCTGGCTTTCAAGAAAATCAGGGTTACCATTGCACAGACCCTGTGCTGAAATGCTACAACCCAACAGAACAGCTTGTACTACCATCTGATGCTTCAGACAGTGGGTTGGAGCAGCCTTGATGCAGGGAGGACAACCAATAGTATATGCCAGCAGAGCCCTGACAGACTGAAAAGGGTATGCACAGATAGAAGGAGCTGTTTTTCAGTGGTGTTTTGGCATGAAGAGGTTCCAAAAATTCACATATGGTCAGATCACAAGCGTCTGAGAGCATCATGACAAAGCCTCTCCTCAACACACTAAAAAGACTACAACGCATGATCATGAGACACCAAAACTACGAGGTCAGTCTCCAATACGTTCCTGGAAGACAAGTGGTGCTGCCCGACCTGCCTGTGTCAACCGAGAGACTAATGGCCATTCTGAGAGACACTGATCTGGACCAGGAGCTCCAGACACTGAAAATGTTGATCCTGCAGGGTTGGCCTGAAGTGAAAGAATATGTACCCTTTGAAGTAGCCATGTATTTTCACAACAGAGATGAGCCGAGTGTGCAAAATGTTGTTATCTTCAGAGGTGAGCGAGTCATTGTGCCTGCTGCCTCAGGTCAGAGACAATGCAGAGAATCCATTCCTCACACAGGAATTGAGGGATGTCTAAGAAAGAGCTCGAAGTGTGTCTACTGGCCAGGCATGAATGGAACAATGTAGCACCTGCACTGCATGGTGTGAAGCAGCAGAAAGAGATGCTGAGGCCACACAAAGCACCAAAGCTCCCCGGGGAAAAATAGGATCGACCTGTTCCACTTCAAAGACAGAGACTACATGGTCACAGTTGAATACCTCTCAAACTTTTGGGAAGTGGACCATTTGGAAAAAACACAGTCGAAAAGGTCATTCCAAAACCGAAAACACACTTTGCACGCTATGGGATACCCACATCTTTTACTCAGACAATGGCCCCAGTACTCTTTCAGTAAGGCTTGTGACTTTAACCACAAAATGCAATCTCCAGAATACACGCAAAGTAATGAGAAAGTGGAATTGACTGTGAAAACAGCCAAAAAGACTAATGGCAAATGGAAAGAGCACTGACCCATACCTGCCCATGTTGGATCACAGAAATACCCATCACAAGGAACATACAGCAGGCCTGCAATGGCGCTCATGGGGAGAGATACAAAGACACTACTGGTAATGAGTAGAAAATCTACTTAGGCCGGTGATGATAAACTGTCAGCAGGAGAAGTTCAAAGAAAGACAGCAGAGACAAAGTACTACGACACCCTCCTGCTAAGGAACTAACAGTGCTGCAACAAGATGACAGGGTGAGAGTTCAACCACTCACAGGGCAGAAACAGTGGTGGCAGAGAGCCACAGTAGTCAGACCTGTGGCGCAAAGGTCCCACGAGGTGAAGACAGGACAGGGACAAGTCTTCAGGAGGAACAGGTAACACCCGAGGAAGAGCAGAGAAATGGAGGATTTCCTCACTGTTGAGGAGCCTGGCACAGAGCCAGTAAACAGAGCACCAGCTGATGCCCAGCAGGGTGCGGAACACAACCTAGAGGTGGACGCTGCACCTCAACAATAAGATCCAAACATCTCAGGTCAAGCACCTCCTGATGTAATCAACACTCCCCACACAAGGCCTGGTAGGGCCACCTGAAGACCTATACATCTGAAAGACTTTAGAACGTAAATAATATAAAAACATAATGTAATGGACAGTCGGAGACATTAAACAACCGTTCAGTTCACATTCCAGGTTATTGCAGACATAGACTGAAAGTCAAAGTTAGATAGAGTCTGTCTTTCTTGTAAATAAAATTAATAATAAATTAAAAAAGAGAACATGGCAATATTGATCAAATCACATTTTATTTGTCACATGCGCCGAATACAACAGGTAGATCTTACCGTGAAATGCTTACTTACAAGCACTTAACCGACAATGTTGTTTTAATAAAATAGAGTTAAGAAAATATTTACAAAAGAACTAAAATAAAACATTTAAAAAAATGTAATCAAGTGACACAATAGAATATCAATAATGAGGCTATATACAGGGGTACCAGTACCGAATCAATGTGCGGGGTACAGATTAGTTGAGGTAATTTTACATGTACAGTAGGTAGGGGTAAAGTGACTATGCTTAGATAATAAACAGTGAGTAGCGGCACTGTAAAAACTAATGGGAGGGTGTCAATGCAAATAGCCATTTGATTAATTGTTCAACAGTCTATGACTTAGGTGACTGGAGTCTTTGACACTTCTTTGGGCCTTCCTCTGACACAGCCTAGTATGTAGGACTGGATGGCAGGAAGCTTGACCCCATTGATGTTTTGGGCCGTACGCATTAACATCTGTAGCACCTTACAGTCAGATGCTGAGCAGTTGCCATACCAGGCAGTGATGTTACTCATATGAATGTTACACAGGGAACTGCAATCAATTGTTACTTAGGATCTTGTTCTTGAGGTGCTGGTTAACAACATGCATAGAAAAGTTTGCTTAACTATATAGTACCAGTAAAGAAAATTGACACACCTACTCATTCAAGGGTTTTTCTTAATCTTTTCTAAATTGTAGAATAATAGTGAAGACATCACAACTATGCAATAACACATATGGAATCAAGTAGTAACCAAAAAAGTGTTAAATAAATTCAAATATATTTTTGATTTTATATTCTTCAAAGTAGCCACCCTTTGCCTTGATGACAGCTTTGCACACTCTTGGCATTCTCTCAACCAGCTTCACCTGGAATGCTTTTCCAATAGTTTGAAGGAGTTGCCACATATGCTGAACACTGCTTTTCCTTCACTCTGTGGTCCAACTCATCCCAAACCATCTCAATTGGGTTGAGGTCGGGTGATTGTGGAGGCCAGGTCATCTGATGCAGCACTCCATCACTCTCCTTCTTGATCAAATAGCCTTTACACAGCCTGGAGGTTTGTTGGGTCCTTGTTCTGTTGAAAACAAATGATAGTCCCACTAAGCGCAAACCAGATGGGATGGCGTATCGCTGTAGAATGCTGTGGTAGCCATGCTGGTTAAGTGTGCCTTGAATTCTAAAATAAATCAGTGTCACCAGCTCATGTTTCTTGACCTAAGCAAGTCTCTTCTTATTATTGGTGTCCTTTATGAGTGGTTTCTTTGCAGCAATTTGACCAAGGAGGCCTGATTCACGCAGTCTCCTCTGAAATGTTGATGTTGAGATGTGTCTGTTACTTGAACTCTGTGAAGCATTTATTTGGGCTGTAATTTCTGAGGCTGGTAACTCAAATTAACTTATCTTATGCAGCAGAGTTTGATTAGTACTGTATATATTTGTCTATCGTGACTACAACACAAAGCATATTGAAGCGGGTTCAAACTGCACACTACTTGCACAGCACCTATTCATGTGGACAAGATTTTGTCAGAGATGGGTTGAAACTAAAGCCTGCACATTGTGCACCCTGTGTAAAGGGAATTGTTAAGGCCTGTCACACACATACTACACTATCATGTCAAACTTGTTGTAAACTACTGTCCCAACCATATCATTATGTACTGTAGAATAATTCACGGTTCACTTGTCCCAACTCTACTACTGAGCATGCACTCACAAACACACACAAACACACCATCTCGAGAGGTGGTCTGAGTTCGGTTCGCTTGAAATCCGCAGTCCGGTTCCATTTTTTAGGGCAATATGAACACAAACCTCCCCAGTTGATACCCTCACCACACACAAGACTACAACACCATTTCCCCTGCCATAACCCCTCACATTGGTGCCACAAATGAGAGAAGAAGATCATGTGCAGGTTCGCAGAAAAAAAATGTGTGCTGTTTTTGGATATTGATTAGCAATTGTCAAGGATGCATAGAAATTCCAAAATATGTGTGGAGTTTTCAGTACAGATGATTTGTTTTCAATATGTGATCTATCGGCTAATAGAGCTTCATACGCTGTTTATTGATGGTGGGGTTTGACTAGTCTGAGAAGACAACATACTTGGTGAGAATCACAACATAGAATAGATTTTGTACCCTAACTAAATTCTATTCTAGGGGCAGTAACCAAGATTGGGTGTACAACTTTCAATTACAAGCATTATTTAATCTGCAGTTATTCTTATGATATTTTTCTGTTACCAATAATATTGACATGTTAATAGTATCTTATGATTACAATTACTGTCTTTTAACTAAATGCAATCTATTAACTTCCAAAATGTACAGTTGAAGTTGGAAGTTTACATACACCTTAGCCAAATACATTTAAACGCAGTTTTTCACAATTCCTGACATTTAATCCTAGTAAAAATTCCCTGTCTTAGGTCAGTTAGGATCACCACTTTATTTTAAGAATGTGAAATGTCAGAATAATAGTAGAGAGAATTATTTCTTTCAGCTTTTATTTCTTTCATCACATTCCCAGTGGGTCAGAAGTTTACATACACTCAATTAGTATTTGGTAGCATTGCCTTTAAATTGTTTAACTTGGGTCAAATGTTTCGGGTAGCCTTCCACAAGCTTCGCACAATATGTTGGGTGAATTTTGGCCCATTCCTCCTGACAGAGCTGGTGTAACTGAATCAGGTTTGTAGGCCTCCTTGCTCGCACATGTTTTGTCAGTTCTGCTGACAAATTGTGTATGGAATTGATGTTAGGCCTTTGTGATTGCCACTGCAATACCTTGACTTTGTTATCCTTAAGCCATTTTGCCACAACCTGGGGTTTATATCCATTTGGAAGACCCATTTGCGACCAAGCTTTAACTTCCTGACTGATGTCTTGAGATGTTGCTTCAATATATCCACATAATTTTCCATCCTCATGATGCCATCTATTTTGTGAGGTGCACCTGTCCCTCCTGCAGCAAAGCACCCCCACAACATGATGCTGCCACCCACGTTGGGATGGTGTTCTTCGGCTTGCAAGCATCCCTCTTTTTCCTCCAAACATAACGATGGTCATTATGGCCAAACAGTTCTATTTTTGTTTCATCAAACCAGAGGACATTTCTCCAAAAAGTACGATATTTGTCCTCATGTGCAGTTGCAAACCGTAGTCTGGCTTTTATATGGCGTTTTTGGAGCAGTGGCTTCTTTCTTGCTGACTGGCCTTTCAGGTTATGTCGATATAGGACTCGTTTTTATTCTGTATATAGATACTTTTGTACCTGTTTCCTCCAGTATCTTCACAAGGCCTTTTGCTGTTGTTCTGGGATTGATTTGCACTTTTCGCACAAAAGAATGTTCATGTTTATTGATCCATTCCATTTGTACTTTTATTTATTTCCTTTCTTCAGAGGTGCCCGGACAACATGGAAGAGTTGGTGACGGGAGGCATCAGTGGAATCTGCTTTGAGACCGCAAGACACATGGCCAGCCTGGGGGCACACTTTACCATAGGTAGGCCTACAGTAACACAACATACTGTACTCTATAGGCCTACCTGTGTGAATGTATTATTCCTAACATAGTTCAGGTGCATGGGGCGGCAGGGTAGCCTAGTGGTTAGAGCATTGGACTAGTAACCGGAAGGTTGCAAGTTCAAAACCCCGAGCTGACAAGGTACAAATCTGTCGTCCTGCCCCTGAACAGGCAGTTAACCCACTGTTCCTAGGCCGTCATTGAAAATAAGAATTTGTTCTTAACCTACTTGCCTGGTTAAATAAAGGTTAAAAAAACGTGTCTCTCTCTGGGTGTTTTTAATTAGGAGTTTAAATACCTCAGTATCCTCTTTTCTCTCTCTAGCTGGACAGCAGGAGCGGGAGGGTGTGTCTGCTGTGAGGAGAACAGAGAGGCCAAAGGTCACAGTCCACACAACCCTTTGGTTTTGTGTCTCCTTGGCTCTGGATATTACTGATTGGCTGGAGAGTGAACACACCTTTTCAAAGGTAGAAATCATTCCCTAGTTATAAGACAGAATGACCCTCTGCTCCAGTGCGTCACATCAGTTAGAGGTAGAGGTAGAGAGGGCATCATTGAAGTAGATTTCCAGGCTGGGACTGTTGCAGGATCGATTTCTCTTTGTTAAGACTAAGAGGCAGGCGTTGAGGGGTGTTAGGGAATGGGGGGGGGGGGTCAGCGTGACAGTGCTCCGATTGATGGGGGTGAGTTGGGAGGGGGAGGAAGTGGGGGGAGGTAAGCAGCATCTAGCTCTGTCCTCTGAATGACAATGTGCCGATGGGGCGATGAGGTGGGGGTAGGGAGGAGTGTATGCACTTGCATGTGTGCGTGTGTGTGTGTGTGTGTGTGTGTGTGTGTGTGTGTGTGTGTGTGTGTGTGTGTGTGTGTGTGTGTGTGTGTGTGTGTGTGTGTGCGTGCGTGTTTGTGCACGCTCCCTTACAAAAAAACTAGGGAAGTTTCACATGTACATTTTTCATGTGTTTTTCCCTCATGACCTTGCCTAGCTTCAGATGAAAACCATTTGTGGGATGCAGGGTGTTATGTTGATGGAATTAATGTGGCAAAACTTGCAACTGATAAAAAGGCAGAGAAATTAAAGGCCAGGGTAACATTTGCAGGAAAATTGCAGGAAATTGCAGGAAAAGGAGAGGTGTGTCATGTCTTGTTATGTCTGTTCCTGTCCTTTCTCTTCACTCTGTCTCTCTCTGCTGGTCTTTTTAGGTTACCTTCTGTCTCTCATTCTTCAGCTGTTCTACATCTCTCCTAACTAGCTCATTCACCCTTTCCCCACCTGTTCTCTCTTCCCCCTCTGATTAGGTCTCTATTTCTCTCTCTGTTCCTGCTACTTTCAGTGTCTGATTCTTGTTTGTGTTTTTTGATGCCAGAAGCAAGCTGTCGTCTCGTTTGCTTCCACCTTGTCCTGTCCTGTCGGAGTCTGCCTGGCAGGTGCATCCTGCACTATACTAACGTTCTTTTTGTTCCGCTGACAACGTTGGAAGAGGATTTATGCCATTCCTGTTTTTCATTAAAGAACTCTGTTTTCTGTTAAAACCGCTTTTGGGTCTTCACTCAAGTTCATAACAGAAGAATCAGACCAAGAATGGACCCAGCGGCTCCGGACCCTTTTCACTCCGCCGTCGAGATCCAGGGAGCGATGCTAGGCAGACACGAGGAGGAATTGTCTGCTGCTCAACATGCCGTTGAGACCCTGGCCGTCCAAGTCTCCGACCTCACAAGACAGGTTCACCAACTCCACCTCGATCCACCGCCCACTTCCAGGGTTTCCGAGTCTCCGGAGCCCAGGATCAACAACCCGCCGTGTTACTCTGGGGAGCCCACTGAGTGCCGCTCATTCCTCACTCAGTGTGATGTGGTGTTCTCTCTCCAGCCCAACACTTACTCCAGGAGCGCAGCCCGCACGCCTACGTCATTTCTCTCCTTACCGGACGGGCGCGTGAGTGGGGCACGGCAGTCTGGGAGGCGAGGGCTGAGTGTATTAACCAGTATCAGGACTTTAAGGAGGAGATGATACGGGTTTTTGACCGTTCTGTTTTTGGCGAGGAGGCTTCCAGGGCCCTGTCTTCCCTATGTCAGGGGAATCGATCCATAACGGATTATTCTATTGAGTTTCGCACTCTCGCTGCCTCTAGTGACTGGAACGAGCCGGCTTTGCTCGCTCGTTTTCTGGAGGGTCTCCTCGTCGAGGTTAAGGATGAGATCCTCTCCCGGGAGGTTCCTTCCAGTCTGGACTCCTTAATAGCTCTCGCTATTCGCATAGAGCAACGGTTTGATCTTCGTCGCCGAGCTCGTGGAAAGGAGCTCGCGTTCTCCGTTGCTCCCCCTCTCCACATCACTGCCACCTGCCGCATCACTGCCACCTCCTCCGCCGGCTCGGATGCTGGAGCCTATGCAGCTGGGGGTATCCGCATCTCGGCCAAGGAGAGGGAACGGAGAATCACCAATCGCCTCTGTCTCTACTGCGGCTCCGCTGGTCATTTTGTCACCTCATGTCCAGTAAAAGCCAGAGCTCATCAGTAAGAGGAGGGCTACTGGGAGCGCAACTACTCAGGCCTCTCCTTCTGGATCACGCACTACCTTTCCGGTCCATCTCCGCTGGCCCGGTTCATCTGCTTCCTGCAGTGCCTTGATAGACTCTGGGGCGGAGGGCTGTTTTATGGACGAGACCTGGGCTCGGGAACATGACATTCCTCTCAGACAGTTAGGGGAGCCCACGGCCTTGTTCGCTTTAGATGGTAGTTCTCTCCCCAGGATTCAGCGTGAGACGCTGCCTTTAACCCTCACTGTCTCTGGTAATCATAGCGAAACCATTTCTTTTTTAATTTTTCGTTCACCTTTTACACCTGTTGTTTTGGGTCATCCCTGGCTAGTGCGCCATAACCCTTCTATTAATTGGTCTAGTAATACTATCCTATCCTGGAATGTTTCTTGTCATGTAACCTGTTTAATGTCTGCTATCCCTCCTGTTTCCTCTGTCTCTTCTTCACAGGAGGAGCCTGGCGATTTGACAGGGGTGCCGGAGGAGTATCACGATCTGCGCACGGTGTTCAGTCGTTCCAAGGCCACTTCTCTTCCTCCACACCGGTCGTATGACTGTAGTATTGATCTCCTTCCGGGAACTACTCCCCCGGGGTAGATTATACTCTCTATCGGCTCCCGAACGTAAGGCTCTCGAGGATTATTTGTCGGTTTCGCTCGACGCCGGTACCATAGTCTCCTCCTCCTCTCCCGCCCGGAGCGGTTTTTTTTTGTTCAGAAGAAGGACGGGTCCCTGCGCCCATGCGTGGATTATCGGGCTGAATGACATAACAGTTAAGAATCGTTATCGCTTCCTCTTATGTCTTCAGCCTTCGAGATCCTGCAGGGAGCCAGGTTTTTCACCAAATTGGACCTTCGTAACGCCTACCATCTCGTGCGCATCAGGGAGGGGTACGAGTGGAAGACGGCGTTTAACACTCCGTTAGGGCACTTTGAATACCGGGTTCTTCCTTTCGGCCTCGTTAACGCTCCAGCTGTCTTTCAGGCACTAGTTAACGACGCCCTGAGAGACATGCTGAACATTTTTGTTTTCGTTTACATGGACGATATCCTGATTTTTTCACCGTCTCTCTCGATTCATGTTCAGCACGTGCGACGCGTCCTCCAGCGCCTCTTGGAGAACTGTCTTTATGTGAAGGCTGAGAAGTGCACTTTTCATGCCGCCTCTGTCCCTTTTCTCGGTTCCGTTATTTCCGCTGAGGGCATTAAGATGGATCCCGCTAAGGTCCAGGCTGTCATTGATTGGCCCGTTCCTAAGTCACGCGTCGAGCTGCAGCTTTCTGGGCTTCGCTAATTTCTATCGTCGTTTCATCCGTATTTCGGTCAGGTGGCAGCTCCTCTCACAGCCCTTACTTCTGTTAAGACGTGCTTTAAGTGGTCGTTTCCGCCCAGGGAGCTTTTTGATCTTCTTAAGAATCGTTTTACATCCGCACCTATTCTTGTTACACCTGACATCTCTAGACAGTTTGTTGTTGAGGTTGACGCGTCAGAGGTGGGCGTGGGAGCCATTCTTTCTCAGCGCTCTCTCTCTGACCGGCAAGGTCCATCCTTGCGCGTTTTTCTCTCATCGCTTATCGCCGTCAGAACGTAACTATGATGTTGGTAATCGCGGAACTGCTCGCCATCCGCTTAGCCCTAGGCGAATGGCGACAGTGGCTGGAGGGGGCGACCGTTCCTTTTGTCGTTTGGACTGACCATAGGAACCTTGAGTACATCCGTTCAGCCAAACGACTTAATGCGCGTCAGGCTCGTTGGGCTCTGTTTTCGCCTCGTTTCGAGTTTGTTATTTCTTATCGTCCGGCTCAAAGAACACCAAGCCTGATGCTTTATCTCGTCTCTTCAGTTCTTCTGAGGTCTCCACCGACCCCGATGGGATTCTCCCTGAGGGGCGTGTTGTCGGGTTGACTGTCTGGGGAATTGAGAGGCAGGTAAAGCAAGCACTCGCTCACACTCATGCCGCGAGCTTGTCCTAGGAACCTTCTGTTCGTTTCCCGTTCCTACTCGTCCGGCCGTTCTTCAGTGGGCCCACTCTGCCAAGTTAGCCGGCCACCCCGGCGTTCGGGGTACGCCGCTTCCATTCGCCAGCGTTTCTGGTGGCCCACTCGGGAACGTGACGCGCGTCGATTTGTCGCCGCTTGTTCGGTCTCTTGCGCGCAGACTAAATCTGGGAACTCTCCTCCTGCCGGCCGTCTCAGACCGCTTCCCATTCCCTCTCGACCGTGGTCTCACATCGCTTTAGATTTTATCACCGGACTGCCTTCATCAGCGGGAAGACAGTTATTCTTACGGTTGTCGACAGATTCTCTAAGGCGGCTCATTTCATTCCTCTCGATAAGCTCCCTTCTGCTAAGGAGACGGCTCAGATCATTATCGAGAATGTTTTCCGATTCATGGCCTTCCGTCTGACGTCGCTTTCCGACAGAGGCCCGCAGTTCACGTCTCAATTTTGGAGGGAGTTTTGCCGTTTGATTGGGGCTTCCGTCAGTCTCTCGTCCGGCTTTCATCCCCAGTCTAACGGTCAAGCCGAACGGGCTAATCAGACCGTTGGTCGCATTTACGCAGTCTTTCTTTCCGTAACCCTGCGTCTTGGTCAGAACAGCTCCCTGGGCAGAGTACGCCCACAACTCGCTTCCTCGTCTGCTACCGGGCTATCCCCTTTTCAGAGTAGCCTGGGTACCAGCCTCCGCTGTTCTCATCTCAGCTCGCCGAGTCCTGCGTCCCCTCCGCTCAGGCTTTTGTCCAGCGTTGCGAGCGCACCTGGAAGGGGGTCAGGTCGGCACTTTGCCGTAATAGGCGCAGACTGTGAGGGCCGCTAATAAAGCGTAGGACCAAGAGTCCTAGATATTGTTGCGGTCAGAGAGTATGGCTCTCCACTCAGAACCTTCCCCTTAAGACAGCTTCTCGCAAGTTGGCCCTGCGGTTCATTGGTCCGTTCCGCATTTCCTCAGGTCATTAATCCTGTCGCAGTGCGACTTATTCTCCGCGCTATCTTCGTCGCGTTCACCCGGTCTTCCATGTCTCCTGTGTTAAGCCCGTTCTTCGCGCCCCGCTCGTCCCTCCCCCCATCCTTGTCGAGGGCGCACCCATCTACAGGGTTCGTAAGATTTTGGACATGCGCCCTCGGGGTCGTGGTCATCAGTACCTAGTGGATTGGGAGGGGTGCGGTCCTGAGGAGAGGAGTTGGGTTCCCTCTCGGGACGTGCTGGACCGTTCGCTGATCGATGATTTCCTCCGTTGCCGCCAGGTTTCCTCCTCGAGTGCGCCAGGAGGCGCTCGGTGAGTGGGGGTACTGTCATGTCTTGTTATGTCTGTTCCTGTCCTTTCTCTTCACTCTGTCTCTCTCTGCTGGTCTTTTTAGGTTATCTTCTGTCTCTCATTCTTCAGCTGTTCTACATCTCTCCTAACTAGCTCATTCACCCTTTCCCCACTGTGTTTTTTGATGCCAGAAGCAAGCTGTCGTCTCGTTTGCTTCCACCTTGTCCTGTCCTGTCGGAGTCTGCCTGGCAGGTGCATCCTGCACTATACTAACGTTCTTTTTGTTCCGCTGACAACGTTGGAAGAGGATTTATGCCATTCCTGTTTTTCATTAAAGAACTCTGTTTTCTGTTAAAACCGCTTTTGGGTCTTCACTCAAGTTCATAACAAGGT
>NW_027013805.1:5000-15166 GCF_036934945.1 Oncorhynchus masou masou | reverse complement strand
CCCTAAATACTGCCATCTTGTTTCTATGAGAGTATAGTTCCCCTAAATACTTCCATATTTCTAAGAGAGTAGTAAATCTAAATACCGCCCAAGAGTATAGACTCGTTATTAACCTTCAGATTCCTCCAGATATTGTTCTCTTCCTGTTTGTAGGAGGATATAGATGTCATTGTTGAACACAGTGAAACGCTGCTTTTGTGTTTTGTTGCCAGATTATTGTGCTTAAAAGTAGACTCAGCAATATGACATCATTCTTTACCTCATTATGCACAGCTTCCTGCTTACAGGAATGCCTAAATGCAAATCTACTGAGGTGCTATTTTGGAACGGAGATGAGAGCTATTTTTTCCAACTCTAATCATTTCCCTCTTCAATTTTAATAGCCTTGGGTTTGTTGATTCATATCTTTCTATTTTTTTGTATGCAAGCTGCACGCTAATGACCAGCCAGAAAGTCAGAGTCCGAGTGAAATTCCCTGTAATAGAACGATGTTGGTTGTAGTGTGGTGACCGAAGATCGAGGCTCAGAGTTCTTTTTGCCATTTAGCCAAAACCTCGTGCAGCAACAGTTCCTCCAAGGTGGACAAGTGTTCACAAATGCAGCTGTTGAAAACGAGGCCAGCAAACTTAATCCGTTAACCAATAACAAATACAACAGGTGTAGTAGACCTTACAGTGAAATGCTGAATACAACAGGTGTAGTAGACCTTACAGTGAAATGCTGAATACAACAGGTGTAGTAGAACCTTACAGTGAAATGCTGAATACAACAGGTGTAGTAGACCTTACAGTGAAATGCTGAATACAACAGGTGTAGTAGACCTTACAGTGAAATGCTGAATACAACAGGTGTAGTAGAACCTTACAGTGAAATGCTGAATACAACAGGTGTAGTAGACCTTACAGTGAAATGCTGAATACAACAGGTGTAGTAGACCTTACAGTGAAATGCTGAATACAACAGGTGTAGTAGACCTTACGGTGAAATGCTGAATACAACAGGTGTCGTAGACCTTACAGTGAAATGCTGAATACAACAGGTGTAGTAGACCTCACAGTGAAATGCTGAATACAACAGTTGTAGTAGACCTTACAGTGAAATGCTGAATACAACAGGTGTAGTAGACCTCACAGTGAAATGCTGAATACAACAGGTGTAGTAGACCTTACAGTGAAATGCTGAATACAACAGGTGTAGTAGACCTTACAGTGAAATGCTGAATACAACAGGTGTAGTAGACCTTACAGTGGAATGCTGAATACAACAGGTGTCGTAGACCTTACAGTGAAATGCTGAATACAACAGGTGTAGTAGACCTTACAGTGAAATGCTGAATACAGCAGGTGTCGTAGACACCTACGGTGAAATGCTGAATACTACAGGTGTAGTAGACCTTACAGTGAAATGCTGAATCTATTATAAACTAGATGTCAGTATTTAGGAGAACAATAATCAATTAGGAAACATGATCGAGAGGTATTTGGGGGAACTGTACTGCATCTTGAAACAAGATGGCAGTATTTAGGGGAACTATACTATCTTAGGAACAAGATGGCAGTATTTAGGGGAACTGTACTATCTTAGGAACAAGATGGAAGTATTTGAGGCACTTGAACGTGTTATCGTATAAACTTGACTCCCATCCGTTCTGCTCCGCATATGGCTGCCTCACCTCTGCTGGGCTGATTTTGCAAGCGGGTGTTAGATCTGTATCGAGGAGAGGAGAATAGAGGCAGGGCAGAGTGGAGGCGAAGGAAGGTTGAGGTTGGGGGAAAATGTGGTCAGTGTGTGCTTTATGTTGGCCCCGCTGCTCACGGCTGTTTTAGTGATATTGCCACCGACTGAACTAAACAACGAGCTGACTGGACCTCTGAACCAACCAACGCTGACTTGTTTGTTCGTCTTTCTCTTCTCCTCTCTCGTTCCACAAGATGTTCTGAAGCTGATGTCATCTGTTCTGGAGCCGGTACGCTATAATTCATTCATGGATGGGTTGTCGGTTCTGTACCTGTTAGTAGTATGGTTGTCTGTATGTTAGGGTAGTGGGCAGGTCAGCAAAATTCCCTGAAGCAGGAGGGTCCTGACTATGGAATCACTATGGAACCTCTCCACGGGATCATTCCGTCTAAAATGGTAGCTATAAACTGGGATAGATGGATCTTTCACCACTCTACAAGCATCTCCTCTCATCTCATCTCATCTCGTCTCATCTCCTCTCCTCTCCTCTCTCCTCCCTCCTCTCCTCTCCTCTACTCTCTCCTCCTCTCCTCTCCTCTCCTCCTCTCCTCTCCTCTCCTCTCCTCTCCTCTCATCTCATCTCATCTCATCTCCTCTCTCTCCTCTCCTCTCCTCTCCTCTCCTCTCATCTCCTCTCCTCTCTCCTGTGAGGTAACAGACTAACAGACCCCAGTAGTACTGTGAGGTAACAGACTAACAGACCCCAGTAGTACTGTGAGGTAACAGACTAACAGACCCCAGTAGTACTGTGAGGTAACAGACTAACAGACCCCAGTAGTACTGTGAGGTAACAGACTAACAGACCCCAGTAGTACTGTGAGGTAACAGACTAACAGACCCCAGTAGTACTGTGAGGTAACAGACTAACAGACCCCAGTAGTACTGTGAGGTAACAGACTAACAGACCCCAGTAGTACTGTGAGGTAACGGACTAACAGACCCCAGTAGTACTGTGAGGAGTAACGGACTAACAGACCCCAGTAGTACTGTGAGGTAACAGACTAACAGACCCCAGTAGTACTGTGAGGTAACAGACTAACAGACCCCAGTAGTACTGTGAGGTAACAGACTAACAGACCCCAGTAGTACTGTGAGGTAACAGACTAACAGACCCCAGTAGTACTGTGAGGTAACAGACTAACAGACCCCAGTAGTACTGTGAGGTAACAGACTAACAGACCCCAGTAGTACTGTGAGGTAACAGACTAACAGACCCCAGTAGTACTGTGAGGTAACAGACTAACAGACCCCAGTAGTACTGTGAGGTAACAGACTAACAGACCCCAGTAGTACTGTGAGGTAACAGACTAACAGACCCCAGTAGTACTGTGAGGTAACAGACTAACAGACCCCAGTAGTACTGTGAGGTAACAGACTAACAGACCCCAGTAGTACTGTGAGGTAACAGACTAACAGACCCCAGTAGTACTGTGAGGTAACAGACTAACAGACCCCAGTAGTACTGTGAGGTAACAGACTAACAGACCCCAGTAGTACTGTGAGGTAACAGACTAACAGACCCCAGTAGTACTGTGAGGTAACAGACTAACAGACCCCAGTAGTACTGTGAGGTAACAGACTAACAGACCCCAGTAGTACTGTGAGGTAACAGACTAACAGACCCCAGTAGTACTGTGAGGTAACAGACTAACAGACCCCAGTAGTACTGTGAGGTAATGGTCCAAAGACGCTCTGAGCTGCTGATGGGAAGGACACACGCACACACACACACACACACACACACACACACACACACACACACACACACACACACACACACACACACACACACACACACACACACACACACACACACACGAGGAGAAAAGAAAGGGGGAGTATGTGGAAGAGGGGTATCAGAGGAGACAATAAAGGAGAGAGGGGTCAGAAAGTCCTAAATATTATTTGGTTTTAGTCAGTTACTGGGTCTGTGTGTTATGGGGCACCTTATACCCACACTACCAGATCATATAGGGAATAGGGTGCCTTATACCCCACACTACCAGATCATATAGGGAATAGGGCACCTTGTACCCTACACTACCAGATCATATAGGAATAGGGCACCTTGTACCCCACACTACCAGATCCCCATAGGGCCCTGAGTCAAAAGTAGTGCACTATATAGGGAATAGGGTGCCGTAGGGCTCTGGTCTAAAGTAGTGCACTACTAACAGATCCCCAGTAGGGCTCTGGTCTAAAGTAGTGCACTATATAGGGAATAGGGTGCCATAGGGCTCTGGTCTTAAGTAGTGCACTATATAGGGAATAGGGTGCCATAGGGCTCTGGTCTAAAGTAGTGCACTCTGTAGGGAATAAGGTGCCATAGGGCTCTGGACAAAAGTAGTGCACTATATAGGGAATAGGGTGCATTTTTGAACTGAACCACTGACTGCTGGAAGAAGTAGGTAGCATTAATATTCCATCTACACATGGCATCTGTCTGCTCACAATAATGGAAAATAAATGTTTTTCTCACTCCGCTCTGCTCCTTGCTCCCACAAAGACGGAGAATTTGATGAAATCTGGGGAAAATCTGGAAGATATTAAAGTCAAGATTATTAGATGTTTGTTCTTTCTATTCGTTGCACAGTTTGGTGGAATCACGAATCTGTCTATCTGGGCTTTTTTGTTGTCTGTTTCTGGGCTTTTTGTCTGTTTCTGGGCTTTTTGTCTGTTTCTGGGCTATTTGTCTGTTTCTGGGCTATTTGTCTGTTTCTGGGCTATTTGTCTGTTTCTGGGCTATTTGTCTGTTTCTGGGCTATTTGTCTGTTTCTGGGCTATTTGTCTGTTTCTGGGCTATTTGTCTGTTTCTGGGCTATTTGTCTGTTTCTGGGCTATTTGTCTGTTTCTGGGCTTTTTGTCTGTTTCTGGGCTATTTGTCTGTTTCTGGGCTTTTTGTCTGTTTCTGGGCTTTTTGTCTGTTTCTGGGCTTTTTGTCTGTTTCTGGGCTTTTTGTCTGTTTCTGGGCTTTTTGTCTGTTTCTGGGCTATTTGTCTGTTTCTGGGCTATTTGTCTGTTTCTGGGCTTTTTGTCTGTTTCTGGGCTTTTGTCTGTTTCTGGGCTATTTGTCTGTTTCTGGGCTTTTTGTCTGTTTCTGGGCTATTTGTTTTGTCTGTTTCTGGGCTTTTTGTCTGTTTCTGGGCTTTTGTCTGTTTCTGGGCTTTTGTCTGTTTCTGGCTGTCTGTTTCTGGGCTTTGTCTGTTTCTAAGCTATTTGTCTGTTTCTGGGCTTTTTGTCTGTTTCTAAGCTATTTGTCTCTTTCTGGGCTTTTTGTCTGTTTCTGAGCTTTTAGTGTTTTCATGTTCCCAGTTTGGATCAGCACTGTATTTGATTTAAACACAATTGTCTTCAGTTTAAGCTGGGCATTTGGATAATGGTTAGGTAGCAACTCCTGACGTGATGGTAGAAATCTAAAGTACATTATAATGATCAACTGAATTGATGAAGAGCACTCCTCAATGATCCTTTTATTGGTTGGGCTCTTGGCAACCAACCTGAGTCAGCAAAGGTTGGAGGTCTGGATACACTCCGAGTTTCATTTGAATCCATATTTATTAACTGAGTAAGTCAGTTAAGAACAAATTCTTATTTTCAATGACAGCCTTGGAACAGTGGGTTAATAACTGCCTTGTTTCAGGGCCAGAACAACAGATTGTTTTACCTTGTCAGCTCGGGGACTTGATCTTGCAACCTTTACAGTTACTAGTCCAACACTCCTAACCACTAGGCTACCTGCTGGTTACTAGTCCAACACTCTAACCACTAGGCTACCTGCTGGTTACTAGTCCAACACTCTAACCACTAGGCTACCTGCTGGTTACTAGCCCAACACTTTAACCACTAGGCTACCTGCTGGTTACTAGTCCAACACTCTAACCACTAGGCTACCTGCTGGTTACTAGTCCAACACTCTAACCACTAGGCTACCTGCTGGTTACTAGTCCAACACTAACCACTAGGCTACCTGCTGGTTACTAGTCCAACACTCTAACCACAAGGCTACCTGCTGGTTACTAGTCCAACACTCTAACCACTAGGATACCTGCTGGTTACTAGTCCAACACTCTAACCACTAGGCTACCTGCTGGTTACTAGTCCAACACTCTAACCACTAGGCTACCTGCTGGTTACTAGTCCAACACTCTAACCACTAGGCTACCTGCTGGTTACTAGTCCAACACTCTAACCACTAGGCTACCTGCTGGTTACTAGTCCAACACTCTAACCACTAGGCTACCTGCTGGTTACTAGTCCAACACTCTAACCACTAGGCTACCTGCTGGTTACTAGTCCAACACTCTAACCACTAGGCTACCTGCTGGTTACTAGCCCAACACTTTAACCACTAGGCTACCTGCTGGTTACTAGTCCAACACTCTAACCACTAGGCTACCTGCTGGTTACTAGTCCAACACTCTAACCACTAGGCTACCTGCTCTTTACTAGTCCAACACTCTAACCACTAGGCTACCTGCTGGTTACTAGTCCAACACTCTAACCACTAGGCTACCTGCTGGTTACTAGTCCAACACTCTAACCACTAGGCTACCTGCTGGTTACTAGTCCAACACTCTAACCACTAGGCTACCTGCTGGTTACTAGTCCAACACTCTAACCACTAGGCTACCTGCTGGTTACTAGTCCAACACTCTAACCACTAGGCTACCTGCTGGTTACTAGTCCAACACTCTAACCACTAGGCTACCTGCTGGTTACTAGTCCAACACTCTAACCACTAGGCTACCTGCTGGTTACTAGTCCAACACTCTAACCACTAGGCTACCTGCTGGTTACTAGTCCAACACTCTAACCACTAGGCTACCTGCTGGTTACTAGTCCAACACTCTAACCACTAGGCTACCTGCTGGTTACTAGTCCAACACTCTAACCACTAGGATACCTGATGGTTACTAGTCCAACACTCTAACCACTAGGCTACCTGCTGGTTACTAGTCCAACACTCTAACCACTAGGCTACCTGCTGGTTACTAGTCCAACACTCTAACCAGTCTACAGTTGTGACATTACAATGTTGTTACAACAGTTGGCTGTGACACCAACAGATCTGTGATCAGTCTACATGTGTGACTTTACAATTCTGTTACTGAATCAGAGAGGTGCGGGGGGCTGCCTTAATCGACATCCACGTCTTCGGCGCCCGGGAACAGTTGGTTAACTGCCTTGTTCAGGGGCAGAAAGACTGATTTTTATCTTGTCAGCTCATGTGTTCATTCCAGCAACCTTCTGGTTACTAGCCCAACGCTCTAACCACGAGGCTACCTGCCTCCCCAGGGCAAAGCTAGTGTGGCTAGGCCAGTGCTGCTGGTATGGTGTGAACTCTCTGTTAGTCACAAGAGTTGACTGTGACACCAGTAGATCTGGGATCAGGTGAGCATCAGTCAGACTCTCCGCTTCTCCCTCCCTTACTGTTGATTGGACAGAATTATGGGGGTCATCAAATCAAATGTTATTTGTCACGTGTCATCTACATGCGCCGAATACAGCAGTGGTAGACTATGAGATGCTTACAAGCCCTTACAATGCAGAGTTAAAAAGTACAAAAATATATAGATATAGAATATAGTATATAGTATATAGTATAGTATATATAATTTAATATAATAATACAGAAAAACATTGTAACACAGTAAAGAAAAATGATTAGTTATGAGACTGGGAATGTTGTCGGGCAGAATAATGGGGTCGTGACAGTTGATTGGACAGAATAATGGGGTTGTGACAGTTGATTGGACAGAATAAAGGGGTTGTGACAGTTGATTGGACAGAATAAGGGGGTCGTGACAGTTGATTGGACAGAATAATGGGGTCGTGACAGTTGATTGGACAGAAAAAGGGGTTGTGACAGTTGATTGGACAGAAAAAAGGGTTGTGACAGTTGATTGGACAGAATAAGGGGGTCGTGACAGTTGATTGGACAAAATAAGGGGGTCGTGACAGTTGATTGGACAGAATAAGGCAGTCGGGACTTCTGGGGCAGTCTTACATCCTGTAAGAGCTCAGCTCAGTGTGATGTCCTGAATGACTCGTACTCGAGAGACATTAGAATGAAGACGCCACATATTGAGCTGTTGAGGCACTTTTTGCAGACAGAAAATGTCAAACAAAGTTCAATCCTTGCTACTATACTAATTTTGTGTGTGGCTCTATTTGGTTTCCAGTGAGTGTAATAGAGGTGGTTTGGTTCAATTGAAGTGTTTGGTTAAGTAGAGGTGGTTTGGTTAAATAGAGGTGGTTTGGTTAAATAGAGGTGGTTTGGTTAAATAGAGGTGGTTTGGTTAAGTAGAGGTGGTTTGGTTAAGTAGAGGTGTTTTGGTTCAAAATAGGTGTTTTGGTTAAGTAGAGGGGATTTGGTTAAGTAGAGGGGGTTTGGTTAAGTAGAGGTGGTTTGGTTAAGTAGAGGTGGTTTGGTTAAGTAGAGGTGGTTTGGTTAAATAGAGGTGGTTTGGTTAAATAGAGGTGGTTTGGTTAAATAGAGGTGGTTTGGTTCAATTGAGGTGGTTTGGTTCAATACAGATTCTTTTTGGTTCAATAGAGATGGTTTGGTTAAATAGAGCGTTTTGGTTCAATAGAGGTGGTTTAGTTCAATAGAGGCGTTTTGGTTCAATAGAGGTTGGTTTGGTGTAAATAGAGGTGGTTTGGTTCAATAGAGGTGGTTTGGTTCAATAGAGGTGGTTTGGTTCAATAGAGGCGTTTTGGTTAAATAGAGGCATTTTGGTTCAATAGAGGCGGTTATAGTTTGGTTCAATAGAGGCGTTTGGTCATAGAGCGTTTGGTTCAATAGAGGTGGTTTGGTTAAGCAGAGGCGGTACGTGCACTTGAGCGTGTATTTTCCTGTGACCCAGGTTTCAGTTGAGTCGCCTGCCTGGGGCCCTATTTCGCATCATGATTCTGGCTATATTTTATTCTTATCCACATGTATTTTGCTTGGCACCCCACCTGGACCCACAGTCAGCCAAGCGAGCAGCTGGCTGTGAGGAATGGAAACACTCAAGAGGTCCCTGACGACAACCATAATGTCGGACCTTTTCACGCTTCACTCATTTATCAGACTCTCTTATCCAGAGCAACTTACAGCAGTGAGAGTTTACATTGTCATTCTCCGTTGTAGGGAATCGAACCCACAATCTTGACGTTGCAAACGTGATGCTCTACCGACCAAGCCACACGAGAACACACTGTACTGTACCATGAAGGAAAAATTGTTTTCAAAATACTAAACAGTAGTTTTGTTATTATTCTTCATGTATTTGAATGGTGATGGAATGCAAAAAGGAATCTGGGGATAAAAGCTGTCATAATTAAATATATATATATATGTTTTAACGGTATGTATCTCTAACTCCCATACACACTGATTTATACCTCTATGACTCCGGATTTGGAGCTAAGGTCTCACAGACACACACACACACACACACACACACACACACACACACACACACACACACACACACACACACACACACACACACACACACACACACACACACACACACACACACACACACACACACACACCTATCAGCATTACATCATGATGACTAAGTGTTCTAAAAACAGAGTTTTTCACCAGATAGCAGACGGGAGGGGGAGGAGAAGAGAAGAGAAGTCCTGACTCTGGCCGTAATCATAATTCCTGCTGGACTCACTGGTCCAGTAGTGGTGGTAGTAGTAGTGGTAGTAGTAGTGGTGGTAGTGGTGGCAGTAGTAGTAGTGGTAGTAGTAGTAGTGGTAGTAGTAGTAGTGGTAGTAGTAGTAGTAGTAGTAGTAGTAGTGGTAGTAGTAGTAGTAGTGGTAGTAGTGGTAGTGGTAGTAGTAGTAGTGGTAGTAGTGGTAGTAGTAGTAGTAGTAGTGGTGGTAGTAGTAGTAGTGGTAGTAGTAGTGGTAGTAGTGGTAGTAGTAGTGGTAGTAGTAGTAGTGGTAGTAGTAGTGGTAGTAGTAGTGGTAGTAGTAGTAGTAGTGGTAGTAGTGGTAGTAGTGGTAGTGGTAGTGTTAGTGGTAGTGGTAGTAGTGGGAGTAGTTGTGGTAGTAGTAGTAGTGGTAGTAGTAGTAGTGGTAGTAGTAGTGGTAGTAGTAGTAGTGGTAGTAGTAGTAGTAGTAGTAGTAGTAGTGGTGGTAGTAGTAGTAGTGGTAGTAGTAGTGGTAGTAGTAGTAGTGGTAGTAGTAGTAGTAGTAGTAGTAGTAGTGGTAGTAGTAGTAGTGGTAGTAGTAGTAGTGGTAGTAGTAGTAGTGGTAGTAGTAGTGGTGGTAGTAGTAGTAGTGGTGGTAGTAGTAGTAGTGGTAGGTAGTAGTAGTAGTGGTAGTAGTAGTAGTGGTAGTAGTAGTAGTGGTAGTAGTAGTAGTGGTGGTAGTAGTGGTGGTGGTAGTAGTAGTAGTGGTAGTAGTGGTGGTGGTAGTAGTAGTAG
>NW_027013804.1:0-15166 GCF_036934945.1 Oncorhynchus masou masou | reverse complement strand
AGCCGCTCCGTCCACCATGTTACCTGCGCTTTCCCAAGCCGCTCCGTCCGTCCACCATGTTACCTGCGCTTCCCAAGCCGCTCCGTCCACCATGATACCTGCTTCCCAAGCCGCTCCGTCCACCATGTTACCTGCTTCCCAAGCCGCTCCGTCCACCATGTCACCTGCACTTTCCCAAACCGCTCCGTCCACCATGATACCTGCGCTCTTCCCCATGTTACCTGCCCCAAGCTCCGTCCACCATGTTACCTGCTTCCCAAGCCCGTCCACCATGCCTGCCCCAAGTCCACCATGATACCTGCTTCCCAAGCCGCTCCGTCCACCATGTTACCTGCTTCCCAACCATGCCGCTCCGTCCACCATGATACCTGCTTCCCAAGCCGCTCCTTCCACCATGATACCTGCTTCCCAAGCCGCTCCGTCCACCATGTTACCTGCTTCCCAAGCCGCTCCGTCCACCATGATACCTGCTTCCCAAGCCGCTCCGTCCACCATGTTACCTGCACTTTCCCAAACCGCTCCGTCCACAGTTTCTTATCAGCTACTGTGGCTTTTGTCACATCGCATCCCTGGGATCTGGTTAGGAAGGTATCGACCACTCTGTGTCCAATACCACCAGCCATGTTGTTATGACCAGATGAGGTCACACCTCACCTTGAGAACAACACTCTAGACATTAACATGTAGATCCTTTACTCTTTAAACAAAGTGACTGAGCTGACCTGAGCTTAACACGGATGTCATTTGAAGCAGGGTGATGGGGAGAGGTCAGGTCACGGCAATACACTTCTTTTGACCAACACCCTCTATTGCCCACACCTGGCCAGAACAGAGCTGAAAACCAGGAATGATTCATCATAAACAGAGACCTTCAAGGGGATATCGCTCTTGATGTGGAATACAAGTGAGAGAGACGTGGCTGCGGATGATGCTGCCTGAGCTGAGCTTTGCAGGGTGCCAGCAGGGATAGGGTTAACATGGATAGTGTTAACAGGGATAGGGTTAACATGGATAGTGTTAACAGGGATAGTGTTAACATGGATAGTGTTAACAGGGATAGTGTTAACAAGGATAGTGTTAACAGGGATAGTGTTAACAGGGATAGTGTTAACATGGATAGTGTTAACAGGGATAGTGTTAACAGGGATAATGTTAACATGGATAGTGTTACCAGGGATAATGTTAACAGGGATAGGGTTAACAGGGATAGTGTTAACAGGGATAGGGTTAACAGGGATAGTGTTTACAGGGATAGGGTTAACATGGATAGCGTTAACAGGGATAGCATTAACAGGGATAGGGTTAACATGGATAGTGTTAACAGGGATATGTGTTAACAGGGATAGGGTTAACAGGGATAGCATTAACAGGGATAGTGTTAACAGGGATATGTGTTAACAGGGATAGGGTTAACAGGGATAGCATTAACAGGGATAGTGTTAACAGGGATATGTGTTAACAGGGATAGGGTTAACAGGGATAGCATTAACAGGGATAGGGTTAACATGGATAGTGTTAACAGGGATATGTGTTAACAGGGATAGTGTTAACAGGGATAGCATTAACAGGGATAGGGTTAACATGGATAGTGTTAACAGGGATAGTGTTAACAGGGGTAGTGTTAACATGGATAGTGTTAACATGGATAGTGTTAACATGGATAGCGTTAACAGGGATAGCGTTAACAGGGATAGCATTAACATGGATAGTGTTAACAGGGATATGTGTTAACAGGGATAGGGTTAACAGGGATAGCGTTAACAGGGATAGCGTTAACAGGGATATGTGTTAACAGGGATAGTGTTAACAGGGATAGTGTTAACAGGGATAGTGTTAACAGGGATAGTGTTAACAGGGATAGTGTTAACAGGGATAGCGTTAACAGGGATAGCGTTAACAGGGATATGTGTTAACAGGGATAGGGTTAACAGGGATAGCATTAACAGGGATAGTGTTAACAGGGATAGGGTTAACAGGGATAGTGTTAACAGGGATATGTGTTAACAGGGATAGGGTTAACAGGGATAGCATTAACAGGGATAGTGTTAACAGGGATAGTGTTAACAGGGATAGCGTTAACAGGGATATGTGTTAACAGGGATAGGGTTAACAGGGATAGCATTAACAGGGATAGTGTTAACAGGGATATGTGTTAACAGGGATAGGGTTAACAGGGATAGCATTAACAGGGATAGTGTTAACAGGGATAGCGTTAACAGGGATATGTGTTAACAGGGATATGTGTTAACAGGGATAGGGTTAACAGGGATAGCATTAACAGGGATAGTGTTAACAGGGATAGCGTTAACAGGGATAGCGTTAACAGGGATATGTGTTAACAGGGATAGGGTTAACAGGGATAGCATTAACAGGGATAGTGTTAACAGGGATAGTGTTAACAGGGATAGGGTTAACAGGGATAGTGTTAACAGGGATAGGGTTAACAGGGATAGTGTTAACAGGGATAGTGTTAACAGGGATAGGGTTAACAGGGATAGGGTTAACAGGGATAGTGTTAACAGGGATAGTGTTAACAGGGATAGGGTTAACAGGGATAGTGTTAACAGGGATAGGGTTAACAGGGATAGCGTTAACAGGGATAGCATTAACAGGGATAGGGTTAACATGGATAGTGTTAACAGGGATAGTGTTAACAGGGATAGGGTTAACAGGGATAGCGTTAACAGGGATAGCGTTAACAGGAAAAGGGTTAACAGGGATAGTGTTAACAGGGATAGTGTTAACAGGAAAAGGGTTAACAGGGATATTGTTAACAGGGATAGGGTTAACAGGGATAGTGTTAACAGGGATAGGGTTAACAGGGATAGTGTTAACATGGATAGTGTTAACAGGGATAATGTTAACAGGGATAGGGTTAACAGGGATAGTGTTTACAGGGATAGTGTTAACAGGGATAGGGTTAACAGGGATAGTGTTTACAGGGATAGTGTTAACAGGGATAGGGTTAACAGGGATAGTGTTAACAGGGATAGTGTTAACAGGGATAGGGTTAACAGGGATAGGGTTAACAGGGATAGTGTTTACAGGGATAGTGTTAACAGGGATAGGGTTAACAGGGATAGTGTTAACAGGGATAGTGTTAACAGGGATAGGGTTAACAGGGATAGTGTTTACAGGGATAGGGTTAACAGGGATAGGGTTAACAGGGATAGGGTTAACAGGGATAGTGTTTACAGGGATAGGGTTAACAGGGATAGTGTTAACATGGATAGTGTTAACAGGGATAATGTTAACAGGGATAATTTTAACAGGGATAATGTTAACAGGGATCATTTTAACAGGGATAGGGTTAACAGGGATAGTGTTTACAGGGATAGTGTTTACAGGGACAGCGTTAACAGGGATAGCGTTAACAGGGATAGCGTTAATAGGAAAAGGGTTAACAGGGATAGCGTTAACAGGGATAGCGTTAATAGGAAAAGGGTTAACAGGGATAGGGTTAACATGGATAGTGTTAACAAGGATAGCATTAACAGGGATAGTGTTAACAGGGATAGCGTTAACAGGGATAGTGTTAACAGGGATATTGTTAACAGGGATAGTGTTAATAGGAAAAGGGTTAACAGGGATAATGTTAACAGGGATAGGGTTAACAGGGATAGTGTTAACAGGGATATTGTTAACAGGGATAGCGTTAACAGGGATAGCGTTAATAGGAAAAGGGTTAACAGGGATAATGTTAACAGGGATATTGTTAACAGGGATAGTGTTAACAGGGATAGGGTTAACAGGGATAGGGTTAACAGGGATAGTGTTAACAGGGATAGGGTTAACAGGGATAGGGTTAACAGGGATAGTGTTAACAGGGATAGGGTTAACAGGGATAGGGTTAACAGGAATAGGGATAACAGGGATAGTGTTAACAGGAATAGGGTTAACAGGGATAGTGTTAACAGGGATAGGGTTAACAGGGATATGGTTAACAGGGATAGTGTTTACAGGGATAGGGTTAACAGGAATAGGGTTAACAGGGATAGGGTTAACAGGGATAGGGTTAACAGGGATATGGTTAACAGGGATAGGGTTAACAGGGATAGGGTTAACAGGGATAGGGTTAACAGGGATATGGTTAACAGGGATAGGGTTAACAGGGATAGGGTTAACAGGGATAGGGTTAACAGGGATAGGGTTAACAGGGATAGGGTTAACAGGGATATGGTTAACAGGGATAGTGTTAACAGGGATAGGGTTAACAGGGATAGTGGCCTTCCCTGTTTTGTTCCGAATATGACCCAGGCCAGTTGAGATTAGGGCTGTGGCGGTCATGACATTTTGTCATCCGGTGATTGTCAAGAAAATAACTGCCGTTCTCAATACGGTAATTGACTGGTCATTTACATAAACACATCCAGTCTCTCCTGGCTTCCACACATAACCTACAAGCCATTTACGCAGACCTTTGGAACATCTACATTCTAAAAAGTCTAATACGTCCATGTAATATAGCATAAACCAACACAATAAATCCATTATATATTTTAGACAGTACTAAATAAACATGCTATGAAGAAAATGTAGTCTATTTCAGATGAACAGAATAGCATACTCTGAGTTGTCCTTATGTTAGTTGCTGATCTGGCTATGCCATATGGTTGTGGGCTACAGTAATTCATTTAGCAGACTAGATTTGCTTAGAATTCCATGGCATTATTTAATTTAATTTAATATTATGAAGAACATAATTGAACATAGCTGAATGAAATAGAAAGGATATTTCCGATGGAATGCGCACATGCAGCTATTCTATGTTGAGCAGTTAATAACAAAGAAACAGGTCCCCCTATATGCTTCATTTAGAGTTATTTATGTTGACTTGAGTTGTGATGCAAACATTGGGTTATATGTTTAGATATTTAATACGTTCTAAGGCTGCATGATGCGACTCTAATGATGATTTAAAGAAAGCTGCATGGAAGGCATGCGTTCTGCTTTGTTTTTTTGCACAGGTTGTACACACTACATCAGTCTCTCACTCAAGCAGTTGATAATGTCTTGAATTTCCCGTCTGCATCCTCCTTTTTTGGCCGTAATGCCCCTTAAAAAAATCTATGCCTTTTGCGGCCAGTGGCCGTTGTGTCCTTGGGCTGAATATAATAATTATAATTCCCTTCTCCAGGTTGCATGTAGAAGCACCTCTCACCCGCATGGCTCTCAGTCATGTGATTGGGTTTTTCTCACAGGCTACAAGTGAAGACACACACATCGGGGATGCATCTGCGAGCGTCCTTATCCAATTCCCGAGGCGCATATTGAAGATGTCCACATTTACTTTTCGTCAGCCAAACAGATGAGTAGGCCTAACGGACAACAAAAGCACTAGCCTATGTCAATCTATTATCCCCCATAGCACAAAAGTTGACCTATTCTGTGCGAGAAATATATATTCCAGACGTAGTCTGGGACAGTTGTGGGATGCGATAGGTCCCAAATTAATACAACCACTAGCATAAAAAAAACAGTTTTAATAATCAATGAGGCTGTCGCAACAGATGAGAACATTTAGCTTAAAATGTTGATAAACTATTAGGCTATTTCTTCACAGTATAAGTGCAGCAATGTGCACACGGCAGTAGGCAATCAGCACGAATGTCCCATTAGCAGGAAAACACCACACTCAAAAGTGACCACAAATGTGATAATGCATGTAATGCTTTTATTATAAAGGTGATTCGTGTCCGTCGGTGTGGCATTAATACAGTCACCGTAACAGCCCTAGCGCTAGCTACAATCAATGAGGAATTGCTTAAGTTTACTACCGAACTAGCTAGTTGGCAAGCCAACGTTACCCCAACAAGACTGTGCCACAACTCAATTTTGATAATGTCATCTAGCTGCATTCTTCCACAAAACATAGCTAGCTAAATAGGCTCAAAGCAGGTTCAAAGCCAATGATAAACTTCAGGAATGTGTCGCACAGCTAGCTAGCTACCTTACAATGCATGCAATGGGCATAGCAAAGGTAGGCTACTCAGTAGACCACGCTACAGTAAGACAAGGTAGACAGATTTCAGACATGACAAACATTGCATTGATGTCAGAGTCAGAGTATGTTTCACCTTCTGTTATAATCTCCACCCGGCACCACCAGAAGAGGACTGGCCACCCCTCATAGCCTGGTTCCTCTCTGGGTTTCTTCCTAGGTTTTGACCTTTCTAGGGAGTTTTTCCTAGCCACTGTGCTTCTACTCCTGTATTGCTTGCTGTTTGGGGTTTTAGGCTTGGTTTCTGTACAGTACTTTGAGATATCAGCTGATGTAAGAAGGGCTATATAAATAAATGTGATTCGATTTTATTCACCTCTTGTCCCCTCATTACAGACTAGAAGGTCGGAGTATGTTCCACCTCTTGTCCCCTCATTACAGACTAGAAGGTCAGAGTATGTTCCACCTCTTGTCCCCTCATTACAGACTAGAAGGTCAGAGTATGTTCCACCTCTTGTCCCCTCATTACAGACTAGAAGGTCAGAGTATGTTCCACCTCTTGTTCCCTCATTACAGACTAGAAGGTCGGAGTATGTTCCACCTCTTGTTCCCTCATTACAGACTAGAAGGTCAGAGTATGTTCCACCTCTTGTCCCCTCATTACAGACTAGAAGGTCGGAGTATGTTCCACCTCTTGTTCCCTCATTACAGACTAGAAGGTCAGAGTATGTTCCACCTCTTGTTCCCTCATTACAGACTAGAAGGTCAGAGTATGTTCCACCTCTTGTTCCCTCATTACAGACTAGAAGGTCAGAGTATGTTCCACCTCTTGTTCCCTCATTACAGACTAGAAGGTCAGAGTATGTTCCACCTCTTGTTCCCTCATTACAGACTAGAAGGTCAGAGTATGTTCCACCTCTTGTTCCCTCATTACAGACTAGAAGGTCAGAGTATGTTCCACCTCTTGTTCCCTCATTACAGACTAGAAGGTCAGAGTATGTTCCACCTCTTGTCCCCTCATTACAGACTAGAAGGTCAGAGTATGTTCCACCTCTTGTTCCCTCATTACAGACTAGAAGGTCAGAGTATGTTCCACCTCTTGTTCCCTCATTACAGACTAGAAGGTCAGAGTATGTTCCACCTCTTGTCCCCTCATTACAGACTAGAAGGTCAGAGTATGTTCCACCTCTTGTCCCCTCATTACAGACTAGAAGGTCAGAGTATGTTCCACCTCTTGTCCCCTCATTACAGACTAGAAGGTCAGAGTATGTTCCACCTCTTGTTCCCTCATTACAGACTAGAAGGTCAGAGTATGTTCCACCTCTTGTTCCCTCATTACAGACTAGAAGGTCAGAGTATGTTCCACCTCTTGTCCCCTCATTACAGACTAGAAGGTCAGAGTATGTTCCACCTCTTGTCCCCTCATTACAGACTAGAAGGTCAGAGTATGTTCCACCTCTTGTTCCCTCATTACAGACTAGAAGGTCAGAGTATGTTTCACCTCTTGTCCCCTCATTACAGACTAGAAGGTCAGAGTATGTTCCACCTCTTGTCCCTCATTACAGACTAGAAGGTCAGAGTATGTTCCACCTCTTGTCCCCTCATTACAGACTAGAAGGTCAGAGTATGTTCCACCTCTTGTTCCCTCATTACAGACTAGAAGGTCAGAGTATGTTCCACCTCTTGTTCCCTCATTACAGACTAGAAGGTCAGAGTATGTTCCACCTCTTGTCCCCTCATTACAGACTAGAAGGTCAGAGTATGTTCCACCTCTTGTTCCCTCATTACAGACTAGAAGGTCAGAGTATGTTCCACCTCTTGTCCCCTCATTACAGACTAGAAGGTCAGAGTATGTTCCACCTCTTGTTCCCTCATTACAGACTAGAAGGTCAGAGTATGTTCCACCTCTTGTCCCCTCATTACAGACTAGAAGGTCAGAGTATGTTCCACCTCTTGTCCCCTCATTACAGACTAGAAGGTCAGAGTATGTTCCACCTCTTGTCCCCTCATTACAGACTAGAAGGTCAGAGTATGTTCCACCTCTTGTTCCCTCATTACAGACTAGAAGGTCAGAGTATGTTCCACCTCTTGTTCCCTCATTACAGACTAGAAGGTCAGAGTATGTTCCACCTCTTGTCCCCTCATTACAGACTAGAAGGTCAGAGTATGTTCCACCTCTTGTCCCCTCATTACAGACTAGAAGGTCAGAGTATGTTCCACCTCTTGTTCCCTCATTACAGACTAGAAGGTCAGAGTATGTTTCACCTCTTGTCCCCTCATTACAGACTAGAAGGTCAGAGTATGTTCCACCTCTTGTCCCCTCATTACAGACTAGAAGGTCGGAGTATGTTCCACCTCTTGTCCCCTCATTACAGACTAGAAGGTCAGAGTATGTTCCACCACTTGTCCCCTCATTACAGACTAGAAGGTCAGAGTATGTTCCACCTCTTGTCCCCTCATTACAGACTAGAAGGTCAGAGTATGTTCCACCTCTTGTTCCCTCATTACAGACTAGAAGGTCAGAGTATGTTCCACCTCTTGTCCCCTCATTACAGACTAGAAGGTCAGAGTATGTTCCACCTCTTGTTCCCTCATTACAGACTAGAAGGTCAGAGTATGTTCCACCTCTTGTCCCCTCATTACAGACTAGAAGGTCAGAGTATGTTCCACCTCTTGTCCCCTCATTACAGACTAGAAGGTCAGAGTATGTTCCACCTCTTGTTCCCTCATTACAGACTAGAAGGTCAGAGTATGTTTCACCTCTTGTCCCCTCATTACAGACTAGAAGGTCAGAGTATGTTCCACCTCTTGTCCCTCATTACAGACTAGAAGGTCAGAGTATGTTCCACCTCTTGTCCCCTCATTACAGACTAGAAGGTCAGAGTATGTTTCACCTCTTGTCCCCTCATTACAGACTAGAAGGTCGGAGTATGTTCCACCTCTTGTCCCCTCATTACAGACTAGAAGGTCAGAGTATGTTTCACCTCTTGTCCCCTCATTACAGACTAGAAGGTCGGAGTATGTTCCACCTCTTGTCCCCTCATTACAGACTAGAAGGTCAGAGTATGTTTCACCTCTTGTCCCCTCATTACAGACTAGAAGGTCGGAGTATGTTCCACCTCTTGTCCCCTCATTACAGACTAGAAGGTCGGAGTATGTTCCACCTCTTGTCCCCTCATTACAGACTAGAAGGTCAGAGTATGTTCCACCTCTTGTCCCCTCATTACAGACTAGAAGGTCGGAGTATGTTTCACCTCTTGTCCCCTCATTACAGACTAGAAGGTCAGAGTATGTTCCACCTCTTGTTCCCTCATTACAGACTAGAAGGTCAGAGTATGTTCCACCTCTTGTCCCCTCATTACAGACTAGAAGGTCAGAGTATGTTCCACCTCTTGTCCCCTCATTACAGACTAGAAGGTCAGAGTATGTTCCACCTCTTGTTCCCTCATTACAGACTAGAAGGTCAGAGTATGTTTCACCTCTTGTCCCCTCATTACAGACTAGAAGGTCGGAGTATGTTCCACCTCTTGTCCCCTCATTACAGACTAGAAGGTCAGAGTATGTTCCACCTCTTGTCCCCTCATTACAGACTAGAAGGTCGGAGTATGTTTCACCTCTTGTCCCCTCATTACAGACTAGAAGGTCAGAGTATGTTCCACCTCTTGTTCCCTCATTACAGACTAGAAGGTCAGAGTATGTTCCACCTCTTGTCCCCTCATTACAGACTAGAAGGTCAGAGTATGTTCCACCTCTTGTCCCCTCATTACAGACTAGAAGGTCAGAGTATGTTTCACCTCTTGTCCCCTCATTACAGACTAGAAGGTCGGAGTATGTTCCACCTCTTGTCCCCTCATTACAGACTAGAAGGTCAGAGTATGTTCCACCTCTTGTTCCCTCATTACAGACTAGAAGGTCAGAGTATGTTCCACCTCTTGTCCCCTCATTACAGACTAGAAGGTCAGAGTATGTTCCACCTCTTGTCCCCTCATTACAGACTAGAAGGTCAGAGTATGTTCCACCTCTTGTTCCCTCATTACAGACTAGAAGGTCAGAGTATGTTTCACCTCTTGTCCCCTCATTACAGACTAGAAGGTCAGAGTATGTTCCACCTCTTGTCCCTCATTACAGACTAGAAGGTCAGAGTATGTTCCACCTCTTGTCCCTCATTACAGACTAGAAGGTCAGAGTATGTTTCACCTCTTGTCCCCTCATTACAGACTAGAAGGTCGGAGTATGTTCCACCTCTTGTCCCCTCATTACAGACTAGAAGGTCAGAGTATGTTTCACCTCTTGTCCCCTCATTACAGACTAGAAGGTCGGAGTATGTTCCACCTCTTGTCCCCTCATTACAGACTAGAAGGTCAGAGTATGTTTCACCTCTTGTCCCCTCATTACAGACTAGAAGGTCGGAGTATGTTCCACCTCTTGTCCCCTCATTACAGACTAGAAGGTCGGAGTATGTTCCACCTCTTGTCCCCTCATTACAGACTAGAAGGTCAGAGTATGTTCCACCTCTTGTCCCCTCATTACAGACTAGAAGGTCGGAGTATGTTTCACCTCTTGTCCCCTCATTACAGACTAGAAGGTCAGAGTATGTTCCACCTCTTGTTCCCTCATTACAGACTAGAAGGTCAGAGTATGTTCCACCTCTTGTCCCCTCATTACAGACTAGAAGGTCAGAGTATGTTCCACCTCTTGTCCCCTCATTACAGACTAGAAGGTCAGAGTATGTTCCACCTCTTGTTCCCTCATTACAGACTAGAAGGTCAGAGTATGTTTCACCTCTTGTCCCCTCATTACAGACTAGAAGGTCGGAGTATGTTCCACCTCTTGTCCCCTCATTACAGACTAGAAGGTCAGAGTATGTTCCACCTCTTGTCCCCTCATTACAGACTAGAAGGTCGGAGTATGTTTCACCTCTTGTCCCCTCATTACAGACTAGAAGGTCAGAGTATGTTCCACCTCTTGTTCCCTCATTACAGACTAGAAGGTCAGAGTATGTTCCACCTCTTGTCCCCTCATTACAGACTAGAAGGTCAGAGTATGTTCCACCTCTTGTCCCCTCATTACAGACTAGAAGGTCAGAGTATGTTTCACCTCTTGTCCCCTCATTACAGACTAGAAGGTCGGAGTATGTTCCACCTCTTGTCCCCTCATTACAGACTAGAAGGTCAGAGTATGTTTCACCTCTTGTCCCCTCATTACAGACTAGAAGGTCGGAGTATGTTCCACCTCTTGTCCCCTCATTACAGACTAGAAGGTCAGAGTATGTTTCACCTCTTGTCCCCTCATTACAGACTAGAAGGTCGGAGTATGTTCCACCTCTTGTCCCCTCATTACAGACTAGAAGGTCGGAGTATGTTCCACCTCTTGTCCCCTCATTACAGACTAGAAGGTCAGAGTATGTTTCACCTCTTGTTCCCTCATTACAGACTAGAAGGTCAGAGTATGTTCCACCTCTTGTCCCCTCATTACAGACTAGAAGGTCAGAGTATGTTTCACCTCTTGTCCCCTCATTACAGACTAGAAGGTCAGAGTTTGTTCCACCTCTTGTTCCCTCATTACAGACTAGAAGGTCAGATTATGTTCCACCTCTTGTCCCCTCATTACAGACTAGAAGGTCAGAGTTTGTTCCACCTCTTGTCCCCTCATTACAGACTAGAAGGTCGGAGTATGTTCCACCTCTTGTTCCCTCATTACAGACTAGAAGGTCAGAGTATGTTCCACCTCTTGTCCCCTCATTACAGACTAGAAGGTCAGAGTATGTTCCACCTCTTGTCCCCTCATTACAGACTAGAAGGTCAGAGTATGTTCCACCTCTTGTTCCCTCATTACAGACTAGAAGGTCAGAGTATGTTCCACCTCTTGTCCCCTCATTACAGACTAGAAGGTCAGAGTATGTTCCACCTCTTGTTCCCTCATTACAGACTAGAAGGTCAGAGTATGTTCCACCTCTTGTTCCCTCATTACAGACTAGAAGGTCAGAGTATGTTCCACCTCTTGTCCCCTCATTACAGACTAGAAGGTCAGAGTATGTTCCACCTCTTGTCCCCTCATTACAGACTAGAAGGTTGGAGTATGTTCCACCTCTTGTTCCCTCATTACAGACTAGAAGGTCGGAGTATGTTCCACCTCTTGTTCCCTCATTACAGACTAGAAGGTCTGAGTATGTTCCACCTCTTGTCCCCTCATTACAGACTAGAAGGTCAGAGTATGTTCCACCTCTTGTCCCCTCATTACAGACTAGAAGGTCAGAGTATGTTCCACCTCTTGTCCCCTCATTACAGACTAGAAGGTCGGAGTATGTTCCACCTCTTGTTCCCTCATTACAGACTAGAAGGTCAGAGTATGTTCCACCTCTTGTCCCCTCATTACAGACTAGAAGGTCAGAGTATGTTCCACCTCTTGTCCCCTCATTACAGACTAGAAGGTCAGAGTATGTTCCACCTCTTGTCCCCTCATTACAGACTAGAAGGTCAGAGTATGTTCCACCTCTTGTCCCCTCATTACAGACTAGAAGGTCAGAGTATGTTCCACCTCTTGTCCCCTCATTACAGACTAGAAGGTCAGAGTATGTTCCACCTCTTGTCCCCTCATTACAGACTAGAAGGTCAGAGTATGTTCCACCTCTTGTCCCCTCATTACAGACTAGAAGGTCAGAGTATGTTCCACCTCTTGTCCCCTCATTACAGACTAGAAGGTCAGAGTATGTTCCACCTCTTGTCCCCTCATTACAGACTAGAAGGTCAGAGTATGTTCCACCTCTTGTTCCCTCATTACAGACTAGAAGGTCAGAGTATGTTCCACCTCTTGTCCCCTCATTACAGACTAGAAGGTCAGAGTATGTTCCACCTCTTGTCCCCTCATTACAGACTAGAAGGTCAGAGTATGTTCCACCTCTTGTCCCCTCATTACAGACTAGAAGGTCAGAGTATGTTCCACCTCTTGTTCCCTCATTACAGACTAGAAGGTCAGAGTATGTTCCACCTCTTGTCCCCTCATTACAGACTAGAAGGTCAGAGTATGTTCCACCTCTTGTCCCTCATTACAGACTAGAAGGTCAGAGTATGTTCCACCTCTTGTTCCCTCATTACAGACTAGAAGGTCAGAGTATGTTCCACCTCTTGTCCCCTCATTACAGACTAGAAGGTCAGAGTATGTTCCACCTCTTGTTCCCTCATTACAGACTAGAAGGTCAGAGTATGTTCCACCTCTTGTCCCCTCATTACAGACTAGAAGGTCAGAGTATGTTCCACCTCTTGTCCCCTCATTACAGACTAGAAGGTCAGAGTATGTTCCACCTCTTGTCCCCTCATTACAGACTAGAAGGTCAGAGTATGTTCCACCTCTTGTTCCCTCATTACAGACTAGAAGGTCAGAGTATGTTCCACCTCTTGTCCCTCATTACAGACTAGAAGGTCAGAGTATGTTCCACCTCTTGTCCCCTCATTACAGACTAGAAGGTCAGAGTATGTTCCACCACTTGTCCCCTCATTACAGACTAGAAGGTCAGAGTATGTTCCACCTCTTGTCCCCTCATTACAGACTAGAAGGTCAGAGTATGTTCCACCTCTTGTCCCCTCATTACAGACTAGAAGGTCAGAGTATGTTCCACCTCTTGTTCCCTCATTACAGACTAGAAGGTCGGAGTATGTTCCACCTCTTGTTCCCTCATTACAGACTAGAAGGTCTGAGTATGTTCCACCTCTTGTCCCCTCATTACAGACTAGAAGGTCAGAGTATGTTCCACCTCTTGTCCCCTCATTACAGACTAGAAGGTCAGAGTATGTTCCACCTCTTGTCCCCTCATTACAGACTAGAAGGTCGGAGTATGTTCCACCTCTTGTTCCCTCATTACAGACTAGAAGGTCAGAGTATGTTCCACCTCTTGTCCCCTCATTACAGACTAGAAGGTCAGAGTATGTTCCACCTCTTGTCCCCTCATTACAGACTAGAAGGTCAGAGTATGTTCCACCTCTTGTCCCCTCATTACAGACTAGAAGGTCAGAGTATGTTCCACCTCTTGTCCCCTCATTACAGACTAGAAGGTCAGAGTATGTTCCACCTCTTGTCCCCTCATTACAGACTAGAAGGTCAGAGTATGTTCCACCTCTTGTCCCCTCATTACAGACTAGAAGGTCAGAGTATGTTCCACCTCTTGTCCCCTCATTACAGACTAGAAGGTCAGAGTATGTTCCACCTCTTGTCCCCTCATTACAGACTAGAAGGTCAGAGTATGTTCCACCTCTTGTTCCCTCATTACAGACTAGAAGGTCAGAGTATGTTCCACCTCTTGTCCCCTCATTACAGACTAGAAGGTCAGAGTATGTTCCACCTCTTGTCCCCTCATTACAGACTAGAAGGTCAGAGTATGTTCCACCTCTTGTCCCCTCATTACAGACTAGAAGGTCAGAGTATGTTCCACCTCTTGTTCCCTCATTACAGACTAGAAGGTCAGAGTATGTTCCACCTCTTGTCCCCTCATTACAGACTAGAAGGTCAGAGTATGTTCCACCTCTTGTCCCCTCATTACAGACTAGAAGGTCAGAGTATGTTCCACCTCTTGTTCCCTCATTACAGACTAGAAGGTCAGAGTATGTTCCACCTCTTGTCCCCTCATTACAGACTAGAAGGTCAGAGTATGTTCCACCTCTTGTTCCCCTCATTACAGACTAGAAGGTCAGAGTATGTTCCACCTCTTGTCCCCTCATTACAGACTAGAAGGTCAGAGTATGTTCCACCTCTTGTCCCCTCATTACAGACTAGAAGGTCAGAGTATGTTCCACCTCTTGTCCCCTCATTACAGACTAGAAGGTCAGAGTATGTTCCACCTCTTGTTCCCTCATTACAGACTAGAAGGTCAGAGTATGTTCCACCTCTTGTCCCTCATTACAGACTAGAAGGTCAGAGTATGTTCCACCTCTTGTCCCCTCATTACAGACTAGAAGGTCAGAGTATGTTCCACCACTTGTCCCCTCATTACAGACTAGAAGGTCAGAGTATGTTCCACCTCTTGTCCCCTCATTACAGACTAGAAGGTCAGAGTATGTTCCACCTCTTGTTCCCTCATTACAGACTAGAAGGTCAGAGTATGTTCCACCACTTGTCCCCTCATTACAGACTAGAAGGTCAGAGTATGTTCCACCTCTTGTCCCTCATTACAGACTAGAAGGTCAGAGTATGTTCCACCTCTTGTCCCCTCATTACAGACTAGAAGGTCAGAGT
>NW_027013803.1:5000-15166 GCF_036934945.1 Oncorhynchus masou masou | reverse complement strand
TCTTCTTCTCCTCTGTTTTCTTCTCCTCTGTTTTCTTCTCCTCTGTTTTCTTCTCCTCTGTTTTCTTCTCCTCTGTTTTCTTCTCCTCTGTTTTCTTCTCCTCCTCTGTTTTCTCTCCTCCTCTGTTTTCTTCTCCTCCTCTGTTTTCTTCTCCTCCTCTGTTTTCTTCTCCTCCTCTGTTTTCCTCTCCTCACCTCTGTCCGGGGGTGTCCTCGGGTGGGGCCACAGTGTCTCCTGACCCCTCCTGTCTCAGCCTTCAGTATTTATGCTGCAGTAGTTTATGTGTCGGGGGGCTGGGGTCAGTTTGTTATATCTGGAGTACTTCTCCTGTCCAATTCGGTGTCCTGTGTGAATCTAAGTGTGCGTTCTCTAATTCTCTCCTTCTCTCTCTCGGAGGACCTGAGCCCTAGGACCATGCCCCAGGACTACCTGACATGATGACTCCTTGCTGTCCCCAGTCCACCTGGCCGTGCTGCTGCTCCAGTTTCAACTGAACCGCGGCCCTAGGACCATGCCCCAGGACTACTTGACATGATGACTCCTTGCTGTCCCCAGTCCACCTGGCCGTGCTGCTGCTCCAGTTTCAACTGTTCTGCCTTATTATTATTCGACCATGCTGGTCATTTATGAACATTTGAACATCTTGGCCATGTTCTGTTATAATCTCTACCCGGCACAGCCAGAAGAGGACTGGCCACCCCACATAGCCTGGTTCCTCTCTAGGTTTCTTCCTAGGTTTTGGCTTTTCTAGGGAGTTTTTCCTAGCCACCGTGCTTCTACACCTGCATTGCTTGCTGTTTGGGGTTTTAGGCTGGGTTTCTGTACAGCACTTTGAGATATCAGCTGATGTACGAAGGGCTATATAAATAAATTTGATTTGATTTTGATTTGATTTTCTTCTCCTCCTCTGTTTTCTTCTCCTCCTCTGTTTTCTTCTCCTCTGTTTTCTTCTCCTCCTCTGTTTTCTTCTCCTCCTCTGTTTTCTTCTCCTCCTCTGTTTTCTTCTCCTCCTCTGTTTTCTTCTCCTCTGTTTTCTTGTCCTCCTCTGTTTTCTTCTCCTCCTCTCATTTCTTCTCCTCCTCTGTTTTCTTCTCCTCCTCTGTTTTCTTCTCCTCCTCTGTTTTCTTCTCCTCCTCTGTTTTCTTCTCCTCCTCTGTTTTCTTCTCCTCCTCTGTTTTCTTCTCCTCCTCCTTTCTTCTCCTCCTCTGTTTTCTCCTCCTCCTCTGTTTTCTTCTCCTCCTCTGTTTTCTTCTCCTCCTCTGTTTTCTTCTCCTCTTGGAATTTTCCATGTCTGCCGATTTCCCACCAGTCTATGGGAGTATTTGACATGCCAGGAGTGGAACACACACACACATCACAGTGGTACTCTACGACCGTGACTGTGACCATGAGTGCTAGTCTCTGATCCAACCACCCTGCATTGTTCAACTGTTGATTGGAGTGAGGTTTAATTCACAGCTCTGTACAATGATGAAAGCAAAGGCCAATGAATCCCCATCTAGATTGCGTGGTGGTGTGTCTATGAGTACGTAAAAGTAGGGTACATATAAAGAAGTGGCCGTACGGTGTGACAAGAAGGACAGCAGTAGGAGAGGGGAGGAATTAAACAGAGAGAAATAGACAAACAGTAAGAGCAGCAGAAGGACACGGTGTGGATGTGTGTGTGCGTGTGTGTGTGTGTGTGTGTGTTTCACACACACAAACGAGTGAAATACCACAGCAAACATGATTAGAGCCTTGTTAAAATCACATCCACCACGTATTCTCCCTCTTCTATCATTCCTCCTTCCCTCCTCCCTCTTCCCTTCTCTTCCTCCCATTCCTCCTTACTCTCATCTGCCTCTCCTTAACTCTCCTCTCTCCACCTCTCCTTTCTCCTCTCCTCTCCTCCACCTCTCATCTCCTCTCTCCTCTCCTTTCTTCTCCTCTCCTTTCTTCTCTCCTCCTCTCTCCTCCACCTCTCCTCTCCTTTCTTCTCTCCTCCTCTCCTCCACCTCTAATATCCTTTCTTCTCTCCTCAACCTCTCCTCTCCTTTCTTCTCTCTTCCTCTCCTTTCCTTTCTTCTCTCTTCTCTCCTCTCCTTTCTCCTCTCCTCTCCTTTCTTCTCTCCTCTCCTTTCTTCTCTCCTCTCCTTTCTTCTCTCCTCCTCTCTCCTCCTCTCCTCCAACTCTAATATCCTTTCTTCTCTCTTCCTCTCCTTTCCTTTCTTCTCTCTTCTCTTCTCTCCTTTCTCCTCTCCTCTCTTCTCTCCTCTCCTTTCTTCTCTCCTCTTTTCTTCATCTCCTCTCCTTTCTTCTATCTTCCTCTCCTTTCTTCTCCTTTCTCCTCCTTTCCTGTCCTTTCTTCTCCTCCTCTCCAGAGGAAACACAAATCACCAGCTGCTCCAGGGCACTTCCTCTTATTCAGAACTCACTTCCTCTGTCTGAGGACATTTCCTTTACGGACTCGAACACCCTATTTGCTCCTCTACAGACAACTTCTCACACAAGCACGCACACACACAGGCAAAAGATAAATGAGGTATGTGTGAGTTTGATATGATCTGATGTAAATGGAGATCAACAGCATTTGAAATTCAGGTTGAGTAAAACAAGGACAGTAATGAATAGCCTGAAGGACTACTGACGAGTACTCTTCATAATGACAGGAGTACTCTTCCTTCTCCTCTCACACCTCCCTATACCCCCCTCCCCTAACACTCTTCATGCCTCCTCCTCCTCCTCTCACACCTCCCTATATCCCCTCCCCTAACACTCTTCATGCCTCCTCCTCCTCCTCTCACACCTCCCTATATCCCCTCCCCTAACACTCTTCATGCCTCCTCCTCCTCTCACACCTCCCTATACCCCCCTCCCCTAACACTCTTCATGCCTCCTCCTCCTCCTCTCACACCTCCCTATATCCCCTCCCCTAACACTCTTCATGCCTCCTCTTCCTCCTCTCACACCTCCCTATATCCCCTCCCCTAACACTCTTCATGCCTCCTCCTCCTCCTCTCACACCTCCCTATATCCCCTCCCCTAACACTCTTCATGCCTCCTCCTCCTCCTCTCACACCTCCCTATATCCCCTCCCCTAACACTCTTCATGCCTCCTCCTCCTCCTCTCACACCTCCCTATATCCCCTCCCCTAACACTCTTCATGCCTCCTCTTCCTCCTCTCACACCTCCCTATACCCCCTCCCCTAACACTCTTCATGCCTCCTCTTCCTCCTCTCACACCTCCCTATACCCCCCTCCCCTAACACTCTTCATGCCTCCTCTTCCTCCTCTCACACCTCCCTATATCCCCTCCCCTAACGCTCTTCATGCCTCCTCTTCCTCCTCTCACACCTCCCTATACCCCCTCCCCCTAACACTCTTCATGCCTCCTCCTCCTCTCACACCTCCCTATATCCCCTCCCCTAACGCTCTTCATGCCTCCTCCTCCTCCTCTCACACCTCCCTATACCCCCTCCCCTAACACTCTTCATGCCTCCTCTTCCTCCTCTCACACCTCCCTATATCCCCTCCCCCTAACACTCTTCATGCCTCCTCCTCCTCCTCTCACACGTCCATATACCCCTCCCCTAACACTCTTCATGCTTCCTCCTCCTCTCACACCTCCCTATACCCCCCTCCCCTACTAACACTCTTCATGCCTCCTCCTCCTCTCACACCTCCCTATATCCCCCTCCCCTAACACTCTTCATGCCTCCTCTTCCTCCTCTCACACCTCCCTATACCCCCCTCCCCTAACACTCTTCATGCCTCCTCTTCCTCCTCTCACACCTCCCTATATCCCCTCCCCTAACGCTCTTCATGCCTCCTCTTCCTCCTCTCACACCTCCCTATACCCCCCTCCCCTAACACTCTTCATGCCTCCTCCTCCTCCTCTCACACCTCCCTATACCCCCTCCCCTAACACTCTTCATGCCTCCTCTTCCTCCTCTCACACCTCCCTATATCCCCTCCCCTAACACTCTTCATGCCTCCTCCTCCTCCTCTCACACCTCCCTATACCCCCTCCCCTAACACTCTTCATGCCTCCTCTTCCTCCTCTCACACCTCCCTATACCCCCTCCCCTAACACTCTTCATGCCTCCTCTTCCTCCTCTCACACCTCCCTATATCCCCTCCCCTAACACTCTTCATGCCTCCTCCTCCTCCTCCTCTCACACCTCCCTATATCCCCTCCCCTAACACTCTTCATGCCTCCTCTTCCTCCTCTCACACCTCCCTATACCCCCTCCCCTAACACTCTTCATGCCTCCTCTTCCTCCTCTCACACCTCCCTATATCCCCTCCCCTAACGCTCTTCATGCCTCCTCTTCCTCCTCTCACACCTCCCTATATCCCCTCCCCTAACGCTCTTCATGCCTCCTCTTCCTCCTCTCACACCTCCCTATATCCCCTCCCCTAACACTCTTCATGCCTCCTCTTCCTCCTCTCACACCTCCCTATACCCCCCTCCCCTAACACTCTTCATGCCTCCTCTTCCTCCTCTCACACCTCCCTATATCCCCTCCCCTAACACTCTTCATGCCTCCTCTTCCTCCTCTCACACCTCCCTATACCCCTCCCCTAACACTCTTCATGCCTCCTCTTCCTCCTCTCACACCTCCCTATATCCCCTCCCCTAACACTCTTCATGCCTCCTCTTCCTCCTCTCACACCTCCCTATATCCCCTCCCCTAACACTCTTCATGCCTCCTCCTCCTCCTCTCACACCTCCCTATACCCCCTCCCCTAACACTCTTCATGCCTCCTCCTCCTCCTCTCACACCTCCCTATATCCCCCTCCCCTAACACTCTTCATGCCTCCTCCTCCTCCTCTCACACCTCCCTATATCCCCCTCCCCTAACACTCTTCATGCCTCCTCCTCCTCCTCTCACACCTCCCTATATCCCCTCCCCTAACACTCTTCATGCCTCCTCTTCCTCCTCTCACACCTCCCTATATCCCCTCCCCTAACGCTCTTCAAGCCTCCTCTTCCTCCTCTCACACCTCCCTATACCCCCCTCCCCTAACGCTCTTCATGCCTCCTCTTCCTCCTCTCACACCTCCCTATATCCCCCTCCCCTAACACTCTTCATGCCTCCTCTTCCTCCTCTCACACCTCCCTATATCCCCTCCCCTAACACTCTTCATGCCTCCTCTTCCTCCTCTCACACCTCCCTATACCCCTCCCCTAACACTCTTCATGCCTCCTCCTCCTCCTCTCACACCTCCCTATATCCCCTCCCCTAACACTCTTCATGCCTCCTCTTCCTCCTCTCACACCTCCCTATACCCCTCCCCTAACACTCTTCATGCCTCCTCTTCCTCCTCTCACACCTCCCTATACCCCCGTCCCCTACTAACACTCTTCATGCCTCCTCTTCCTCCTCTCACACCTCCCTATATCCCCCCTCCCCTAACACTCTTCATGCCTCCTCCTCCTCCTCTCACACCTCCCTATATCCCCTCCCCTAACACTCTTCATGGCTCCTCTTCCTCCTCTCACACCTCCCTATACCCCTCCCCTAACACTCTTCATGCCTCCTCTTCCTCCTCTCACACCTCCCTATACCCCCCTCCCCTAACACTCTTCATGCCTCCTCTTCCTCCTCTCACACCTCCCTATATCCCCCTCCCCTAACACTCTTCATGCCTCCTCCTCCTCCTCTCACACCTCCCTATATCCCCTCCCTAACACTCTTCATGCCTCCTCTTCCTCCTCTCACACCTCCCTATACCCCCTCCCCTAACACTCTTCATGCCTCCTCTTCCTCCTCTCACACCTCCCTATACCCCCTCCCCCTAACACTCTTCATGCCTCCTCTTCCTCCTCTCACACCTCCCTATACCCCCTCCCCTAACACTCTTCATGCCTCCTCTTCCTCCTATCACACCTCCCTATATCCCCTCCCCTAACACTCTTCATGCCTCCTCCTCCTCCTCTCACACGTCCATATACCCCTCCCCTAACACTCTTCATGCTTCCTCCTCCTCTCACACCTCCCTATACCCCCCTCCCCTACTAACACTCTTCATGCCTCCTCCTCCTCTCACACCTCCCTATATCCCCCTCCCCTAACACTCTTCATGCCTCCTCTTCCTCCTCTCACACCTCCCTATATCCCCTCCCCTAACACTCTTCATGGCTCCTCTTCCTCCTCTCACACCTCCCTATACCCCTCCCCTAACACTCTTCATGCCTCCTCTTCCTCCTCTCACACCTCCCTATACCCCTCCCCTAACACTCTTCATGCCTCCTCTTCCTCCTCTCACACCTCCCTATATCCCCCTCCCCTAACACTCTTCATGCCTCCTCCTCCTCCTCTCACACCTCCCTATATCCCCTCCCCCTAACACTCTTCATGCCTCCTCTTCCTCCTCTCACACCTCCCTATACCCCTCCCCTAACACTCTTCATGCCTCCTCTTCCTCCTCTCACACCTCCCTATATCCCCTCCCCTAACGCTCTTCATGCCTCCTCTTCCTCCTCTCACACCTCCCTATATCCCCTCCCCTAACGCTCTTCATGCCTCCTCTTCCTCCTCTCACACCTCCCTATATCCCCTCCCCCTAACACTCTTCATGCCTCCTCTTCCTCCTCTCACACCTCCCTATACCCCCTCCCCTAACACTCTTCATGCCTCCTCTTCCTCCTCTCACACCTCCCTATACCCCCTCCCCCCTAACACTCTTCATGCCTCCTCTTCCTCCTATCACACCTCCCTATATCCCCTCCCCTAACACTCTTCATGCCTCCTCCTCCTCCTCTCACACGTCCATATACCCCTCCCCTAACACTCTTCATGCTTCCTCCTCCTCTCACACCTCCCTATACCCCCTCCCCTACTAACACTCTTCATGCCTCCTCCTCCTCTCACACCTCCCTATATCCCCTCCCCTAACACTCTTCATGCCTCCTCTTCCTCCTCTCACACCTCCCTATACCCCCTCCCCTAACACTCTTCATGCCTCCTCTTCCTCCTCTCACACCTCCCTATATCCCCTCCCCTAACGCTCTTCATGCCTCCTCTTCCTCCTCTCACACCTCCCTATACCCCCCTCCCCTAACACTCTTCATACCTCCTCCTCCTCCTCTCACACATCCCTATACCCCCTCCCCTAACACTCTTCATGCCTCCTCTTCCTCCTCTCACACCTCCCTATATCCCCTCCCCTAACACTCTTCATGCCTCCTCCTCCTCCTCTCACACCTCCCTATACCCCCTCCCCTAACACTCTTCATGCCTCCTCTTCCTCCTCTCACACCTCCCTATACCCCCTCCCCTAACACTCTTCATGCCTCCTCTTCCTCCTCTCACACCTCCCTATATCCCCTCCCCTAACACTCTTCATGCCTCCTCCTCCTCCTCCTCTCACACCTCCCTATATCCCCTCCCCTAACACTCTTCATGCCTCCTCTTCCTCCTCTCACACCTCCCTATACCCCCCTCCCCTAACACTCTTCATGCCTCCTCTTCCTCCTCTCACACCTCCCTATATCCCCTCCCCTAACGCTCTTCATGCCTCCTCTTCCTCCTCTCACACCTCCCTATATCCCCTCCCCTAACGCTCTTCATGCCTCCTCTTCCTCCTCTCACACCTCCCTATATCCCCTCCCCTAACACTCTTCATGCCTCCTCTTCCTCCTCTCACACCTCCCTATACCCCCTCCCCTAACACTCTTCATGCCTCCTCTTCCTCCTCTCACACCTCCCTATACCCCTCCCCTAACACTCTTCATGCCTCCTCTTCCTCCTCTCACACCTCCCTATACCCCCTCCCTAACACTCTTCATGCCTCCTCCTCCTCCTCTCACACCTCCCTATATCCCCCCCCCCTAACACTCTTCATGCCTCCTCCTCCTCCTCTCACACCTCCCTATATCCCCCTCCCCTAACACTCTTCATGCCTCCTCCTCCTCCTCTCACACCTCCCTATATCCCCTCCCCTAACACTCTTCATGCCTCCTCTTCCTCCTCTCACACCTCCCTATATCCCCTCCCCTAACGCTCTTCAAGCCTCCTCTTCCTCCTCTCACACCTCCCTATACCCCCTCCCCTAACGCTCTTCATGCCTCCTCTTCCTCCTCTCACACCTCCCTATATCCCCCTCCCCTAACACTCTTCATGCCTCCTCTTCCTCCTCTCACACCTCCCTATATCCCCTCCCCTAACACTCTTCATGCCTCCTCTTCCTCCTCTCACACCTCCCTATACCCCTCCCCTAACACTCTTCATGCCTCCTCCTCCTCCTCTCACACCTCCCTATATCCCCTCCCTAACACTCTTCATGCCTCCTCTTCCTCCTCTCACACCTCCCTATACCCCTCCCCTAACACTCTTCATGCCTCCTCTTCCTCCTCTCACACCTCCCTATACCCCCCGTCCCCTACTAACACTCTTCATGCCTCCTCTTCCTCCTCTCACACCTCCCTATATCCCCCTCCCCTAACACTCTTCATGCCTCCTCCTCCTCCTCTCACACCTCCCTATATCCCCTCCCCTAACACTCTTCATGGCTCCTCTTCCTCCTCTCACACCTCCCTATACCCCTCCCCTAACACTCTTCATGCCTCCTCTTCCTCCTCTCACACCTCCCTATACCCCCTCCCCTAACACTCTTCATGCCTCCTCTTCCTCCTCTCACACCTCCCTATATCCCCCTCCCCTAACACTCTTCATGCCTCCTCCTCCTCCTCTCACACCTCCCCCCTATATCCCCTCCCCTAACACTCTTCATGCCTCCTCCTCCTCCTCTCACACCTCCCTATACCCCTCCCCTAACACTCTTCATGCCTCCTCCTCCTCCTCTCACACCTCCCTATATCCCCCTCCCCTAACACTCTTCATGCCTCCTCCTCCTCCTCTCACACCTCCCTATACCCCCGTCCCCTACTAACACTCTTCATGCCTCCTCTTCCTCCTCTCACACCTCACTATATCCCCTCCCCCTAACACTCTTCATGCCTCCTCTTCCTCCTCTCACACCTCCCTATACCCCTCCCCTAACACTCTTCATGCCTCCTCCTCCTCCTCCTCTCACACCTCCCTATATCCCCTCCCCTAACACTCTTCATGCCTCCTCTTCCTCCTCTCACACCTCCCTATACCCCCCTCCCCTAACACTCTTCATGCCTCCTCTTCCTCCTCTCACACCTCCCTATATCCCCTCCCCTAACGCTCTTCATGCCTCCTCTTCCTCCTCTCACACCTCCCTATATCCCCTCCCTAACGCTCTTCATGCCTCCTCTTCCTCCTCTCACACCTCCCTATATCCCCTCCCCTAACACTCTTCATGCCTCCTCTTCCTCCTCTCACACCTCCCTATACCCCCTCCCCTAACACTCTTCATGCCTCCTCTTCCTCCTCTCACACCTCCCTATATCCCCTCCCCTAACGCTCTTCATGCCTCCTCTTCCTCCTCTCACACCTCCCTATATCCCCTCCCCTAACGCTCTTCATGCCTCCTCTTCCTCCTCTCACACCTCCCTATATCCCCTCCCCTAACACTCTTCATGCCTCCTCTTCCTCCTCTCACACCTCCCTATATCCCCTCCCCTAACACTCTTCATGCCTCCTCTTCCTCCTCTCACACCTCCCTATATCCCCTCCCCTAACGCTCTTCATGCCTCCTCTTCCTCCTCTCACACCTCCCTATATCCCCTCCCCTAACGCTCTTCATGCCTCCTCTTCCTCCTCTCACACCTCCCTATATCCCCTCCCCTAACACTCTTCATGCCTCCTCTTCCTCCTCTCACACCTCCCTATATCCCCTCCCCTAACACTCTTCATGCCTCCTCTTCCTCCTCTCACACCTCCCTATACCCCTCCCCTAACACTCTTCATGCCTCCTCTTCCTCCTCTCACACCTCCCTATATCCCCTCCCCTAACACTCTTCATGCCTCCTCTTCCTCCTCTCACACCTCCCTATATCCCCTCCCCCCTAACACTCTTCATGCCTCCTCTTCCTCCTCTCACACCTCCCTATATCCCCTCCCCCTAACACTCTTCATGCCTCCTCCTCCTCCTCTCACACCTCCCTATATCCCCTCCCCTAACACTCTTCATGCCTCCTCTTCCTCCTCTCACACCTCCCTATATCCCCTCCCCCTAATGCTCTTCAAGCCTCCTCTTCCTCCTCTCACACCTCCCTATACCCCCTCCCCTAACGCTCTTCATGCCTCC
>NW_027013802.1:0-15171 GCF_036934945.1 Oncorhynchus masou masou | reverse complement strand
CAGGGGTGTCAAAGTCAAATGGACGGAGGGCCAAATAAAAAATTTAGCTACAAGCCGAGGGCCGGACTGTTCGAATGTTCATTGAAAAATTTTTAAATGACGCATATAGTCTAGTGAACCTAATTGAACCTACTGAAAACCTAACAAATATATTCCAATATGATCAGATAAATAAAGCAATATTTTCTTATGGCTCTGTCAGTAATCTTTAATTTTCAACAGACACAAAAGACAAATTTCCTTTATATAAAAATCCCCATAACATGAACATTAAATGAAAGAAACCGGTATTCAAGGCACCATCAGTAGCCTATATTTTCTATTTTAGCAAAAGTGGGCTAAATTTACTTCAAAGAAAAAAACAATAATAGCAATTTTCTATCATCCACTCAACTGAAATATTTTTAAAATATAATTGGATTGAAATACAATAAAATAAAGTGCAAAAATCTATTAATCAAAAACAACACTTTGTTTAAGGAGAAGTAACATGCAGTGAAAACAAATATTAAACTTTAACTTTTAAACTTGAACTGAGTAAAAACTCTAAATATGTGATTGCACAGTAATGTTCACTTGTTTGAGGTTGAGGGTGATACTTGGTGGTGTCCCATCTTTTCCACAAGTTCATCAATGTTCGGGGTAAGGCTCTGAGCTGAGGAAATCCTCAGAATTGAGTGGAGGTGTTCAGCAGTAAGTCGACTTCTGTGTGATGTTTTGTTCAGGTTCATCAAAGAAAAAAGTTGTTCACACAGGTATGTGCTGCCAAACATAGACAACGTTTGAGCAGCCTGGATGCGCAGCTGGGGCATTGTGTCGGGGAGGAAACGGGCGAACTCCGCAGCACCCACTGCCGCATATTTTGCCCTCAGTGCATCATTGCATTGGAGGTCAATCAACTCCATTTGGAGGTTTGGTGGTGAGCTTTCCACGTCAACAGCAAATGGGTTACCGAGCAGTTCCAACCTGCTTTTTTGTGCTTCAAAGTCAGCAAATCGGCGTCGAAAGTCAGCGGCAAGCATACCTATTTTATCAGCCAACTGTGCGCTCGGGAACGCACTGGTAGAGAGCTTCTCTTTCATGGTCTGGCAGCTGGGAAAGTGGCTCAAATTTTCTTTCCGCATCTGCGTCTCCCACAGAGTCAGTTTGGTTTTAAATGCCTTCACTGTACTGTACATATCAGAGATGACATGATCCCGACCCTGCAGCTGCAAGTTCATTGCATTCAGATGACTCGTAATGTCACACAGAAAAGCCATTTCACACAGAAACATTTCGTCTCGGAGTTGTGTTGTGTCTTTCCCTTTGCTGTCCAAGAACAGACAAATCTCCTCACGAAGCTCGAAACATCTTTGAAGCACCTTTCCCTGGCTTAGCCATCGCACCTCTGTGTGATAAGGCAAATCACCATGCTCCGTTTCTAACTCCGTCAGAAATGCCTTGAACTGGCGGTGATTCAAACCTTTGGCTCTGATAAAGTTAACTGTGCGCGTGATGATGCTCATTACATGCTCCATTTTCAAGGCTTTACCGCACAACGCTTCCTGGTGTATGATACAATGATAAGCTGTCAGCTCACCTGTCGCGTTTTCCTCTTGCATCTTTTCCCGTATCTTCGCCACCAGTCCGCTCCTGTGTCCACACATCGCAGGTGCTCCGTCGGTTGTCAAACCCACGAGTTTTTCCCAAGGCAGCTCCATCTCATTTACACATCTTGACACCTCTTCATACAAATCATGCCCCGTAGTTGTGCCATGCATAGGACGTAAAGCCAAAAACTCCTCTGTCACGCTTAGGCTGGAGTCCACTCCGCGGATGAAAATTGACAACTGGGCAATGTCAGAAATGTCGGTGCTCTCATCCACAGCCAAGGAATATGCAATGAAATCTTTTCCCTTTTTCACAAGCTGCTCTTTTAGATTGATGGACAACTGGTCTACTCTCTCGGCAATGGTGTTTCTGCTCAGACTCACATTTAAAAAGAGTTGCCTTTTTTCTGGGCAAACTTCGTCACAAACTTTAATCATGCAGTTTTTGATGAAATCCCCCTCCGTAAATGGCCGGGCTGATTTAGCGATCTCTTCTGCCAAAATAAAACTGGCCTTGACAGCAGCCTGGCCTTGTGATTTGGCTTTTTTGAACAGAGCCTGTCGAGATTTGAGGCCTCGTTTTAATTCCTCTGCCTTTTGTAGCCTTTGTTCCATGTCCATATTCTTGTTTTTGTCCGCGTGTTTCGTTTCATAATGTCGTCTCAGATTATACTCTTTCAGTACCGCCACACTTTCTCCACACAGAAGACACACAGGTTTTCCAGCTACCTCCGTGAACATATACTCCGACTCCCACCTTGTTTGAAACCCCGGTTCTCAGTGTCCACCTTCCGTTTTGCCATTTTTGATGGGTATCTGAAAGTTAATTTTACTGTGATGCTGACGACTGCTGTGCCAATAAATATTGAAATGAAGCAGCCTACTGCTCGGTGCGTCACCGTTGCATTGTGGGAAATGTAGTATTGGTGCGTGTAAAAGATCTGCGGGCTGCCGGCTTGCTGCGGTCTGCGGGCCGGTTCTAATAATAAATCAAGATCATCCCAGGGGCCGTAAAAACCTTCTCGCGGGCCGGATGTGGCCCGCGGGCCTTGACTCTGACATATGTGCCCTATGGGCTCTGGTCAAAAGAAGTACACTATAGTATACTATAAAAAGAATTGGGTGCCATTTGGGACGCAAACCTCGACTCTGTCTGATTTGCGGCTGTGTGTGTCCGTTCCAGTGGGATTACGCGCTTATCGGTAGAGACAGAGGTGGAATATGAGTCAATGTTTGTACATGTGTCATGACTGGTGTGTGAGTCAGACTGTTGATTTCTCAATGGGTTAATGACCCAAAAAAGCATCAAGCACATAACAAAACATGGTTATGCGTCTGCAGCGTCTGCACTTGCTTCACACTGCGACACTTGCTTTATGTCCGTACTGTGGTAAGGTGTGTGTGTGTTTGTGTGTTATTTTACAGTCACACTTGGTGTCACAACAACGCTGACAGGAAGCAGATAAAGAACAAAACGCAATGCTTGTTGGTAGACCTGTGGTAGACTGAGGACCACTGTGCACGGAACTGTCTTGGAGATGTTTGGTGCACATTCCACTGGATTTCTATGAAATGCAAGTGTTCTCAAGGATAAAACCCAAGATGGTTCTTTGTGTCTTTCACAGTGTCTTTCTTTCACTTTAGCTCTATGACAACTTCCCTCAAAAGTCTCCAATGTCTGACCTTTTATGACCTTAAGAACACTCTCTTCTTCAAAAGGCCTGAATCATTTTCAAAAGTTAGCAGGAGTTTAGTCAAGTCTTTTTTAGCTTTTACATAAAAGGCAATGCACTGGGATCTTTGTTGGCAGTCAAATAAGAGACAATGGGTTTGGAGCTACTATTTCACATCTACTGTTGTGCTTTTTATGCGCACTAGTCATGTTATCACCTCGCTTTATTAAAGCCTCCATTTCACGACCCTGTTTTCTTATTGGATTCTCGTCCAGGCTCCAGATATGCCATAATAACCTGATATCTTATTCAATTTAAATGCCAACAAGCAATAATGATGTTAGTACTACAAACAGATTTGAAATAAGCCTTTTATCTGAGCTATAATAAAAAGCCTCATATTGGGTATGCATTATATTAGAACATACGGCACAAAATCAAATAGATGTTTATCTATATTGCTTTATTATTTCTCTGGAATTCAGAGAGGATTTTAGGTACTTGGGGGGAGGTAGTGCAAACCTGACAGAAATATCCAAATGGCATACAGCTAACACAGCTAACTGGAACGACGTCTACACGCTATGAAATGCTGGGTTAAAAACATTTATGGATTGTTGGTAACCAAGCGCTGGGTAAATATTGGACAGAACAAATGCTGGATTCATTTGACCCAGCCGAACATAGCCACGCCCTACTCAACCACCCCAGTCTTCTAAGCCGACCCGGATGGGTCATCTCAATAAGCCAGCACCAATAACCCAGCATCAACAAGCCAACCATGCACTTTTAAAAGAAAACAACCAAACTAAGTGACCCACAGCCTGCAGCCCGGGCAGTTGGCTCAACCAAACAATGCAGCATTTTTTTGTGTGTATATCACTATCCAATAACTCACTGTCACTAACTCCAATAACTCACTGTGTACTCCTCTCACAGCCTCTAGGTCTGGGCTGCTCGCTATAGGCACACACCTGTCACCATCGTTATCACGCACCTGCACGTCCCTATATATGTCAGTCCCTTTGGTTCCTTCCCAAGGTGTCATTGTTTCTGTTCCTGTATCAGTTCTGTGCGTTGTTTGTGTTTCTAATTTTGGTATTAGGTTGTGTTTATTTATTAAAACACTCACTCCCTGAACTTGCTTTCCGACTCTCTGCGCACATTGTTCACTCACGTCTAAAAGACAACATCAATGGAACAAAATTCTAGAAGCCTTATAGAATCATTCCTCACTATATGAAGGCATATATTGGCCAAATAAACAAAATATGTTAGGATAAGAAAATGCATTAATAGTTATCATCCTGGCCAGCAGACAGAGATACAATTGTGTTGGCTCTGTCATTTCAGTTTCAGGCCTCTGTTCAGATGTAAAATGTTATGTTATAAACATTATTTATAAATGTTATAAATGTTATATTTGTTTTTTGAGGCTGAGGTGGTGGTTTCTATGGGTGACCCAGAGAGATATTTGTATCTATCTTCCCTATCCCTCTCTACCCCTACGGAAAATAACCATGTACCATCCCACAACAACTTCAAGCATTATGAGGCCCACGAGCCTTTTTCATTACATTTTCTATAGATAATTTTTCCACAAAAATACTTTGTTTCTGAAAAAAATATGAATCATTTTTGTGATCTGGAAACTGGTTTAATATGTCCTTAATGGTGAAAGTCACACAGTTTTCACATGGTTGAGTCAGATGAGGGCCAGCTTACATCCCAAAGGATACCCTGTTCCCTACATAGCGCACTACTTTTAAGCAGAGCCCTATCAAAGGAGTGCACTATAGGAATACAGTCTATTTCAGACACAGGCCTCCAGTTTTGGCAGGCCAGGAGATAATATCCTATCCTAACAGGGGGTCTGAATCACCCTGCCACCGAGAGAGAGAGAGAGAGAGAGAGAGAGAGAGAGAGAGAGAGAGAGAGAGAGACAGAGAAGATGAAGACAAGAGAGACAAGAGATGGAGGGGTGAGGTGTTGCTAGCATCTCTCCCCATCTCCCCATGTGCCCAAGCCATACGCATAGAATTACACCCGGAAGGCAACGTAATAATCGTCAATTTGGTCCCATTTGTTTTGCTGCCACCCATTCGCCCAAACACATACACACACAAGCATGCACACACACACACACAAGCATGTACACACACACACACGCAAACACACACACACACGTGCACACACACACACACACACACACGCACACACACACACACACACACGCACACGCACACACACACACACACACACACACACACACACACACACACACACACGCACCCGCACACACACACACACAAGCACACGCGCTTGCACACACACACACACAAGCACACGCTTGCACACACACACACACGCACACACACACACACACACGCACACACACACACACACACACACACACGCACCCACACACACACACACACACACACACACACACACACACACACCACACACACACACACACACACACACACACACACACACACACACACACACACAGACACACACACACACACACACACACGTCCACTGACAGAGGGGAATATTAAGGTGTCCATTGTAGTCTCTGCTGCTTCCTCCTGCATGTAGAGCAGAGAGCACAGTGATCCCCCCGCACACACAAACACTAACACAATTACTGGGAAACAATTGCACAGAGCAGGTTTCATTCCTGTGATCTCTCTCTCTCTCCTTTGCGCGCGTGCTATTTCTCTTTCCACCTTCTTCCCCATCCCTCAGATTTATTGCCTTCTTTTATTTTCTTTCTAGGCAATATCTTCCCTCTTTGCTGTCTGTCTAAATTATTTTCTCTCTCTCTCTCTCACTCTCTTGCTCTATCTCTCTCAGTTTTGATCATGCCATTCCAGATAGTACAATTTCTTTATCCCCTCTCCCTCGATTGCTTCATTCAAATTCTCTGGTATCTTTTGGTAATGTGAAACTTATTTCCAATGCCAGTCAAAACAAATTCTGAATAACTGAATGGGTGAATGGGTGAATTAATGAATTAACAAATGAAAAAGCGAACGAACTAACTAAGTAACAAACAAATGCATTAATGGATGAATATGTGTCTCTACATCTGTGCCAGTCTGCCGCAGGCAGCTTTCTGGTTGGGGCCACGCACACTCACACACACAGTGAGTCATTAAAGTGCATCTGCCTACACTCCACCATCCTCCTCCACCCATGCTATGCTCCACTCGGCATCCCCCTCTTCCACTCTTCCTCTACCCCACTGGGGTAATGGTCCATGCTAATGCTCCACAACCCTGCACAGCCACCACGCGCTGCAAGAATGTCACACTGCTGCCAGCCCAGGGCTCTGGGACTGAAGGGGGCGAGCGTGCGTGTGTATAGAGGGGTGTGAACCCGACCCAGAGGGCAAGCAAAGGGGGAGCATATGGCTGGGAGGTTGAGGGCTTTGCACTACACCACACTAGATTAAACTTTGACCCTGAGCGTGAAGCCCTACATTTCGGAGAGGGACAACTGTGAGAGGTGTTGCATATCTGTTTAATGACATGGTGTGAGAGGTGCTGGCCAGGGGGTGAAAGCTTCAGATAGCTCTTCTCTGGAGTCTGTAATTAGCCAGGGTCACTGTGGATGGCCTCTCGTTAGACTCATCACTTTTGGGAAAGAAATGGTAATTTAGTGTTTTGTCTCATTAAACATCTTAGAACATCTAATCTAATATATGCTCGCCAGTACTAATTACAGTTTTTTTCAATTGCTAAACGACAGTGGACACAACTGGAGTCACATGTGCAAAACTCTAACTACAGTCTGCACAGCAGCAGTTCATGTGGACCAAACTCTAGTTCGTTTTTCATTGCTTGAACACAGTTTTCAAAACTCTACACACTTATCCCATGACTTTAACCACAACCTGCACAACACTGTGGATTTACAGCACTTTGTTCAAATGCTAACACACTGCTGTCAAAACTGTGAACCACACATTCAAAACGGAATAGATTTCAGCCTTGTGCCTTTCAAACACTGCTGATTGCAATTTCAGCTGAAAGGCTAAGCAGGTGTCTTGTTTTAGACTTGTTAGTGAACACACACACATATTACAGTATATATAGGTAGAGCTCAGAAAGACTCATTTTGTAAATGGAACAAGGAAGATGGGTTCGTGGAGGGAGAAGGGTGGCAGGGAGAGGGCGGATGCGTGGAGGAAGACAAAGAAGACAAAGAGCTGTTATTTCAGATGAAATAAGGGCTACACTTATAGACCATGTCGTGAACCATGGTCTCTCATTGAGAGAGGCAGGGTTGAGGGTGCAACCCAATCAGCAAAGATCCACAGTGGCATCTGTAATGCGAATTTTCCATCATACAAACAGGTGAGAGTTACATCCTTACAGTAAATGAAAACATTACAGGAATCTATTTTGTATTGCAATTATAGAATATTTACACAAATATATATTACAGTAAGTTTGACTGTAAAATATATTTTTACAACAGGACCCAAAGGCTGCCCCCAACAGGGGGAAGAGGAAAAATATTTTCAGATGCGCAGGAAAATGCTATTGTTGACATGGTTGTTGTCAACAATGCAATAAAACTGCGGGAGATTCAAGATACAGTGCTGGCTGATAATGATATATTTGAAAATATTAATTCTGTCAGCACAACAACTATTGCTCGAGTCCTAAAGAAACACCAAGTTACAATGAAACAGTTATACACTGTACCGTTCGAGAGAAACAGTGAACGGGTAAAAGAGCAAAGATACCAATATGTCCAGGTAAGACGTCTGAGGTTACGTACACAGCTATACAAAATATTTACAGTAAAAAAACACTAGCATTTCTACAGTAAAACTGTGCACTTACTGTTTTTCAGAGAGTAATGGAGGTGGAAGCACTGGAAAGACCACATTCATTTGTATTTATCGATGAAGCTGGATTTAACCCTGCCAAAACACAGCGCAGGAGGAAGGAAATGTTATAGGTAAAAGGGCCACTGTGGAGGTTCCAGGTCAAAGGGGGGAAATATCACCATGTGTGCTGCAATGGCCACTGATGGTTTGCTTCTCAACACACCACTCATTGGCCCATACAACACAGAAAGGCTTATAGCTCTATAACAGCTCTATGCTCAGCTAGTGCCAGCAGAACAGGGGAACCAGTAGGAAACCCCCAAGTTTTTGTCATAGTTTGCGATAAGTTGCTTTTCACCACTCTGCAGCAGTCACAGATTGGTTTGCAGCACATCACAGATTTATGGTTTTGTACCTGCCTGCATATTCACCCTTCCTCAACCCAATAGAGGAGTTTTTCTGCCTGGAGGTGGAAAGTGTTTGGTCACCACCCACATGACCAAATGTCTCTTTTGGAAGCCATGCGTGCCGGATGTGAGGACACGAGTCCAGAGGACTGCCAGGGATGGATAAGGCACTCCAGAAGGTTCTTCCCCAGGTGCATGGCAAGAGAAAACATTAGATGTGATGTTGAAGAAAACCTGTGGCCTGATGCTAGAGAGAGGCAGGATTAGCCCTCAATTATTTGTTTGAATTACAGTATGTACTATTAGTTTCTACCTTTTTTTTCTCATTACTGTAATTCCGTAAATTACTACAGGCTATTGAAGCAAACTGCTAATTTTCATTTACCTTAAAGAATTGTTATGTTCTAAAAATTGTAATAAATCATGTGAAAGAATGTCACTCTTTTCTTTGAGGAAAATATTACTTTGTATGAAGTCACTGAAATTGTTCAAACTGTAAAGATGAAAAGTTTGTATTTTCTGTATTGGTGTTTGATGCTTGTGTTTTTACTCTCAGTGTGTTCTGAGTGACAGTGTGTGTTATCTCAGTGAGGGTTGTGCATAGTGTTTGGCTGCACTGAGTGTGTTTTGAGCCATGTGTTAAGAGTTGTGTTGCTTGGAATGAGTTTTGCAGGTGATGTGAACTGTTTAGCTCAGGTGACTGTTGGTAGTGCAGACTGTAGTTAGAGTTTTGCACATGTGACTCCAGTTGTGCCCACTGTCGTTTAGCAATCGAAAAAAACTGTAATAAGAGTGAGAAGACCTGTGTTTGGATGTTTTATCTAGGCTTAAAGAAATCTGTGTTTCTGACATCTGTGAATATGTAGGCCTAACTGGAAAATGGTTATTCTACATCAATGAGTATAAGTGTAATTTATTTTCCCATCTGAGCTTGCCGACAATGCTTTAGTGTATTAGTCATTATACATATTCAGCAGGTATTATTAATAATGTCTTTGTAACACGCTATCATTATGTTGATACAATAGCTGCTCTTGACAATGTTTTATTGTCCCACTATTTATCATTCTAAAGGAGTTTATGTGTTTTAAGGTAAAAAAAAGTATATATTCACACAGTTATTTTGAATATTTCTAATATCTTACTATCATGAATAAAAATGCATCATTCTGTAGGCCTACAATTACATCTGTTCTTGATTAACATTTATCTGTTTTCAGAAGAACAACATTTTCATAATACCGGGTTGGGATTAGAAATGTGAACAGGCAAAAACAAAGTTGAAACTGGCCTCTTGAAAAGCCATCGTATGATTACAGAGTGTTGGTGCTTCCCAAATGGCACCCTATTCCATATATAATGCACTGATTTTGGTTAGAGCCCTATGGGACCTGATCAAAAAAAGTGCACCACATAAGGAATAGCGCACCATTTGGGACTCACTCTGTGTCTTCACTTTCTGTTTGTCATTGTGCTGGCGGAGGCTACGTCTTATTAAATGACACCTTATACACCAATTTTGATCAGGGCCCATAGGGTTCTGGTCAAAGGTAGTACACTACTAGGCAATATGGTGCCATTTGGGACTAACTCTGAATCAAACTCGGTCTGATTCTGAAGCAGCTCCCACTCAGGAACATTTTGAGAGAGCACTTTACAGACTCCTCTCTAGTCGCTGATTACCTTTGCTTCCACAATGACACACTCAAGGAGGGACAAGCAAATGTGGCGTAGATTTGCTTTCACTCTGAGATAATATTTGTGTTTATTGTTTTAAACGTGGGGGATGTGAATAGGGTTGGCTTTCACTTTGCACTTGCCTTGACTTTTAGTCTGAGACAAAGAGCAAGTGTCACATCTGGTGATTGAATATCAACGAGTTGCAATTAATCCATTGTCTCTTTGTGTATCCATTAGTTTGGATTGACAGTAGCACTGTGGCTCATCCAATGCATTTCCACCTATTGTATAAAACATAAATGTCAGGCAATTTCCTTGTCATAGTTATTGCCATACAGGGAGTAACCCACATACTGTACATTATCAAAATCCTACCCTTGCTTCAGTGTTCATTATCTGCTCACACAGTATACTGTACAACTACAGGTACTGACAAAATAAAGGAAACACCAACATAAAGTATCTTAATAATGTGGTGGGCCACTACGAGCCACCGGAACATTTATTTTGGCAGTGGCCTGTAACCCCTATTTACTGTTGCATGTATGGATGATATTTAGCAAAACATTTAAGATACTGTATGTACAGTATGTGGAGGTAAATGTGTTAATGGCTTATCCATAATGAAGACAATGAGGTATTGGGTCATTGGTCAACACCTTGCAATAATTCATAGCTTTCTACATCCCCAGGAGACATACTGAAGCACAACACAGGGGATCTGGAGAAATATACATCGTTGACGAAATGCAATGACTTTTCACCCCACATTCCTAACATTCTTACTGTAACATCTCCACTAGTCAATTTTGATTTGTGGCACACAGGAACGTGAACTATGAACCACAACTAGATGTGCAAAATACATATATCATACCTATTGTAACATCTACATCAAGCAAGGAAGTTCCAGGAAGATGGCGGCAGTGAAGACCGGATTTTTGCTTGCTCCGAATAACCTTAACTTGTATCCATCTCAAACTTACTTAAAGCTGCACCTAAAAATGTTGAAAAAAAAATACATAAAAATAAATAATTACTATTGGCTCATTCTATACGAGCCCTCAATCTCTCCAGCAATGGAGCCGTCATACATTTTTGACGATGTTTGTGTTTTCGAGTGGATACTCCTCTATGAGTGATAAGTAATCTACAGACTTGGACTTTTATTAAGGAGTTCCTATGGAAGTCAGAGCAGGGGATGTGGGAGATGATGGATGTAAATTCATTATTCAGGAAAGTAAGTGGGTGACACAAAAATGCTATAGCTTTTGTTATCACTGAAAGAGAAACTTTTCCCAAATCAAGGAGAAAGAAACTATAAAATGCTGCTAAACTACTGCATTACCTCCAGCAAGAAAAACATATATGACATAATTGAACATTTTACCAGCAGGCAAACAAATGAAAGTGCTGGACTGGCCCAGACATTCCATGCGGTTCGGGAATAATATGTTATTTTAATGCAACCTTCCATCACCGTTGCCTCAGAGTCAGAACGTTCTAAGATGTACAGTAGTTTATACGGGTAGAGTGTTCTATTACATAGGCTATTCCATCTCTAGAGCAATACTGTTGACCATGGCCCATAGTATCTTTGTTGGGAATAAGGTGCCAATTGAGACACACCCATAGTGTGTGTGTTGCGTAGAAGGGCAATGTTTTGTGTGTCCGCCAAGCTGCTATCTTATCAGGGGGGATGTGTGTTTGTGTCTTAGTGAACTCATTAAATGCGGGGACGTCTTAATTAAAAGCTGGTACGCATGTAGAAATTAAATGGCAGGTAGTCATTGTGTGTCAGTGGTTAGAGTGTTGGACTCATAACTGAAAGGTTGCAAGATTAAATCCCCAAGCTGACAAAGTAACAATCTGTCTTTCTGCCCCTGAACAAGGCAGTTAACCCTATGTTCATAGGCTGTCATTGAAAATAATCATTTGTTCTTAAACTGACTTGTCTAGTTAAATAAAAGGTTAAAAAAAACAGATAGCAGATGGTCTCCAGGTTCTGTTAAGGTCAATGGGTGAGAGAAGGGATTTGCTGATGTAGGGTCTTAATTTCACAGTAAACAAATTAACCAATTGTGCAATTAAATGTTTTTTATTTTTTAACATATTGTGTACATAATGTTGCTGCTACCGTCTCTTTTAACCGAAAATAACTTCTGCACATCAGAAAAGCAATTACTCACCACGGACTGGAAGAAACCTTTTCCTTTAACGAGTCCGACAAGAAGGATATCCTGCTTTCACTGGAACAGGCCCAGATTCATGTCTTTCCCTGGAACATGCAGATCCCATGTCTTTCCCTGGAACACGCCCAGATCCATGTCTTTCACTGGAACACGCCCAGATCCATGTCTTTCCCTGGAACAGGCCCAGATCCATGTCTTTCACTGGAACACGCCCAGATCCATGTCTTTCCTGGAACAGGCCCAGATCCATGCCTTTCCCTGGAACCGCCCAGATCCATGTCTTTCCCTGGAACAGGCCCAGACCCATGCCTTTCACTGGAACACGCCCAGATCCATGCCTTTCACTGGAACACGCCCAGATCCATGTCTTTCCCTGGAACAGTCCCAGATCCATGCCTTTCACTGGAACACGCCCAGATCCATGCCTTTCACTGGAACACGCCCAGATCCATGTCTTTCCCTGGAACAGTCGCAGATCCATGCCTTTCACTGGAACACGCCCAGATCCATGCCTTTCACTGGAACAGGCCCAGATCCATGTCTTTCACTGGACAGGCCCAGATCCATGTCTTTTGCTGAAGAAAAAAAGGGGACGCAGATCGGGGATCCTTCTGAGAAGCCGGAGGCGAGCGAGTAAACTCCCAATGCCTTCCATTCTCCTTGCTAACATGCAATCATTCGAAAATAAAATTTATGACCTACTATTAAAATGATCCTACCAACATTAAAAACTGTAACATCTTATGTTTCACTGAAATATGGCTGAACGAAGAAATGGACAATATAGACCTGTAAAGCGGGATTTTGCATGCACCGGCATTACAGACGCTACCTCTGGTAAGACTAGGGGTGGGGGTGTGTATTTTTGTCAATAACAGCTAGGTGCACAATGTCTAATATTAAAGAAGTCTCGAGATATTGCTCGCCTGAGGTAGAGTACCTTATGATAAACTGTCAACCACACTAATTACCTAGAGTGTTATCATCTGTATTATTCTTTAGCCGTCTATTTACCACCACCAAGCGAAGCTGGCACTAAGACTGCTCTCAACCAACTCTATAAGTCCATAAGCAAGAAGAAAATGCTCACCCAGAAGCGGCGCTCCTAGTGGCCGGGGACTTTAATGCAGGCAAACTTACATCAGTTTTACCACATTTTTTACCAGTATGTCAAATGTGCAACCAGGAAAAAAATCATAGACCACCTTTACTCCACACAGAGATGCATACAAAGATCTCCCTCACCCTCTATTTGGCAAATCTGACCACAATACCATCCTCCTGATTCCTGCTTACAAGCAAAACCAAAGCAGGAAATACTAGTGACTCGCTCAATATGGAAGTGGTCAGATGATGCGATGCTACACTACAGGACTGTTTTGCTAACACAGACAGGAATATGTTCCAGATTCATCCATTGGCATTGAGGACTACACCACCTTAGTCATCGGCTTCATCAATAAGTGCATCGATGACCTCATCGATGCACTTATTGATGAAAGCTACATACCCCAACCAGAAGTCATGGATTACAGGCATCATCCGCATCGACAAAGGCTATAGCTGCCGCTTTCAAGGAGCGGGAGACTATTCCGGAAGCTTCGAAGAAATACCGCTATGCCCTCAGACGAACCATCAAACAAGCAAAGCGTCCGTACAGGATTAAGATTGAATCCTACTACACCGGCTCTGACATTCGTCGGATGTGGCAGGGCTTGACAATTATTACGGACTGCAAAGGGAATCCCAGAGACGAGCTGCCCAGTTATGCAAACTTACCAGATGAGCTACAGGCCTTTAATACTTGCTTTGAGGCAAGCAACACCGAAGCATGCACGAGAGCACCAGCTGTTCTGGATGACTATGTGATAACGCTCTCGGTAGCCAAAGACCTTTAAAACCGTTAACTTCTCTAGGGTAGGGGGGCAGCATTTGGAATTTTGGATGAAAAGTGTGCCCAAATTAAACTAAACTTCTACTCAGGCCCAGAAGATAGGACATGCATATAATTGGTAGATGTGCATAGAAAACACTCTAAAGTTTCCAAAACTGTTACAATAGTGTCTGTGAGTATGACAGAACTGATTTGGCAGGCGAAAACCTGAGAAAAATCCATTCAGGAAGTAGGATTTTTTGTTTGTTAGTAGTTTTCGAATCAATGCCATTACAGTATCCATTTACTTAAGACTCAAATTGCAGTTCCTATGCCTTCCAATAGATGTCAACAGTCTTTGGAAATTGGTTCAGGCTGCTATTCTGAAAAATGAGGGAGTAAGAGCAATCTGAATAGGTGGACCCTGCCGTGTCACAGAGCTTTTTCATGCGCGCGACAGAGAGAGTGCCTTTCTTGTTTAGCTTTTATATTGATGACGTTATTGTCCGGTTGAAATATTATCGATTGTTTAGGCTAAAAACAACCCGAGGATTGAATATAAACATCGTTTGACTTGTTTCTATGACCTTTACGGATACAATTTAGATTTTTTTGTCTGCCTGTTGTGACTGCGTTTGAGCCTGTGGATTACTGAAGAAAATGCGCAAATAAAACGGTTTCAAATAAAAAAGTTTCCGGATATAAAGAGAGACTTTATCAAACAAAAGGAACATTTATTGAACTAATGAATGTCTTCTGAGTGCAACCATATGAAGATCATCAAAGGTAAGTGATTAATTTTATCTCTATTTCTGACTTGTGTAACTCTTCTACTTGGCTGGTTACTGTTTGTAATGATTTATCTGCTGGGCGATGTTCTCATTTTTTAAAGCATTTTTTAAATCTGA
>NW_027013801.1:0-15172 GCF_036934945.1 Oncorhynchus masou masou | reverse complement strand
TGAGGATGTATGTTGAGTTACAGCTTCCTGTGCCAACCGGAAGTGCCATAATTGGTGTCTCATGGGCTGTTTGGAGGGGTTAAAAATATCAGATCTTTCCAAAACTTCATCTGTGTGATTAGACAACCCCCATGAACTGTAAATCAGTCATTTTTCCCAACAGATGTCAAAGAAAAGCTCTCACACACACACACAGCAAGGATGGAGTGACAAAGCGTGGTGTTTAAAGACACAGAGCAGGCAATGGCATAAACATAATCCCAAGGCCGTGCCGAGTCCAACGAGGTGCCCCTCTTGACCGTAGCTCGCTCGGTCTGAGCGCAGCGACCATGAGAAAAATAGGCCCACAATGATGCCTGCACCACAATGTCATTGGATTTTGGGTGACAGCGGCGGAACCGTTAGGTTTAGAAGGACAATTCAAACACAGGACTGTTCCTAAGGTCCTCCTGATCTGTGCAAGCCTAACCTTGACTGTGTGGCATTAACCTTTCACAGTTAAAAGAAGGTGTTTACAAAAAACAGTGTGCATTGACTTCTCTCCCCATAGGAATACATTGCCTGCTCCCTAAATACAACCTGGAGTCTATATGGGTTATGAATGCTGTATGAACCTGTCTTCTATGACATTCCATCAGACCACTATGAGGTCTACCTGTGTCGATTCTAAGCTTCCTGGAGCAACCGGAAGTGGTTAGATTGACCCAAAAGGTATTTGGATGTACATCACCTCGAAAGGTGCCGAGGCCTCTGCATTATTCAACCCTGTGTAGATCAGTCAATTCTCAACTTAAAGACTTAAAACTCAGGATTCCCTAGGTTACTATGTCAGTCAAGACATGTGTGTATTTATAGCTTCCTGTGCCAACCGGAAGTGCCATAATTGGTGTCTCAGGGGCTGTTTGGAAGGGTTAAAAAAATCAGATCTGTCCAAAACTTCATATGTGTGATTAGACAACCCCCATGAACTGTAAATCAGTCATTTTTCCCAACAGATGTCAAAGAAAAGCTCTCACACACACACAGCAAGGATGGAGTGACAAAGCGTGGTGTTTAAAGACACAGAGAGCAGGCAATGGCATAAACATAATCCCAAGGCCGTGCCGAGTCCAACGGGTGCCCCTCTTGACCGTAGCTCGCTCGGTCTGAGCGCAGCGACCATGAGAAAAATAGGCCCACAATGATGCCTGCACCACAATGTCATTGGATTTTGGGTGACAGCGGCGGAACCGTTAGGTTTAGAAGGACAATTCAAACACAGGACTGTTCCTAAGGTCCTCCCGATCTGTGCAAGCCTAACCTTGACTGTGTGGCATTAACCTTTCACAGTTAAAAGAAGGTGTTTACATAAAACAGTGTGCATTGACTTCTCTCCCCATAGGAATACATTGCCTGCTCCCTAAATACAACCTGGGGTCTTTATGGGTTATGAATGCTGTATGAACCTGTCTTCTATGACATTCCATCAGACCACTATGAGGTCTACCTGTGTCGATTCTAAGCTTCCTGGAGCAACCGGAAGTGGTTAAATTGACCCAAAAGGTATTTGGATGTACATCACCTCGAAAGGTGCCAAGGCCTCTGCATTATTCAACCCTGTGTAGATCAGTCAATTCTCAACTTAAAGACTTAAAACTCAGGATTCCCTAGGTTTCTATGTCAGTCAAGACATGTGTGTATTTATAGCTTCCTGTGCCAACCGGAAGTGCCATAATTGGTGTCTCAGGGGCTGTTTGGAAGGGTTAAAAAAATCAGATCTGTCCAAAACTTCATATGTGTGATTAGACAACCCCATGAACTGTAAATCAGTCATTTTTCCCATAAAAATTCAAAGGAAAAATAAATCACACAGATACACAACTTGGATGGAGGGACGTATTGGGGTGTGTAGAGACTGACAGTGCCTCCAATAGTTAGCTTTGTTCGAGCTAAAAGAACCGTCAGACCTAGAGTTCCGAAACTTTAGAATCCTGTTCTAGACCTCAGGTAGATAGTGCGTGGTGAGTTACGGCGCTCTAGGAGGTTCTCGGACCGAGAAACAGCGTCGAACATTTGCAATGACTTCAATTCATTTTGACCATTACGAAAATGGCGACATTTAGAAATGTCCCAGAGACACAAGACTAGGTGCATTGTGACCGTCTCGGCCCATAGAGACAGAACCCAACATCTCGGTCCGATAGCTCATTCAAGGACCCCGTAGCAAGGCATTGAAAAAGTGGATTTTCAGCACCAATTAGGCTTTACTCGGACACCAAATGACCTATCGGGCCGAAACTCGGGATTCGGGGTCGCCTCACATAGGACTACACATAATGTCCGAACTGGCCCCGCAGCTAGAAAGTAACTATGTGTTTTATGGTTTTTTAATGTTTTGTACCGAAGGCCTTGTGAATTTTGGGCCAGCTCTGAAGTATGTTATACTTGGCTCCTAAATGAGTTGGGAAAAGTGGGTTTGGTGTCAGTTTGTATCAGTTTGGTGTCAGAATGATATCAAATTGACTGATGGACGGTGACTTGCAGGTGACTCTTGTCCATTAGCAATATGTTTAAGCGGTGAGGTACCATCACCAAAAGCGACATTCTGAAATCAACCCAAACGAGCGATGGAGAGGTACCAGTATCACTGCCCAGACATCCCTATGTCATCGGGCCAGTCAATTTGGCATTCCTGCATGATTTTTATGGCATGACAAATTGGTGATGGTGAATGCCCAGTTAACCATATGGCAAATGCACAGTGACTTTGAAAGAGTGAGAAAATCACCAAATGGACATTCTGAAATCAACCCAAACGAGTGATGGAGAGGTACCAGAATCACTGCCAAGCCATCCCGAGTTCATCGGGCCAGTCAATTTGGCATTCCTGCACAAATTTTCAGTGACTTTGCAAAAGTAAGGAACATTTGCAATATGTTTTAACAGTGAGGTACCATCACCAAAAGCGACATTCTGAAATCAACCCAAACGAGCCATGGAGAGGTACCAGTATCACTGCCCAGACATCCCTATGTCATCGGGCCAGTCAATTTGGCATTCCTGCATGATTTTTATGGCATGACAAATTGGTGATGGTGACTGCCCAGTTAACCATATGGCAAATGCACAGTGACTTTGCAAAAGTGAGAAAACATGACCAAATGGACATTCTGAAATCAACACAAACAATGGCATGACCATAGTGTCCAGACTGTGCCGAGTCCAACGAGGTGCCCATGACCGTAGCTCGCTCGGTCTGAGCGCAGCGACCATGAGAAAAATAGGCCCAATATGAATCCTTCACCAGTACGTCATTTGATTTTGGGTGACAGCGGCGGAACCGTTAGGTTTAGAAAGACAATTCAACCACAGGACTGTTCCTAAGGTCCTCCTGATCTGTCCAAGCCTATCCTTGACCGTGTGACATTAACCCTTCACAGTCAAAAGAAGGTGTTTACATAAAAACAGTGTTCATTGACTTCTCTCCCATAGGAATATATTGGCTGCTCCACTAAATACAACCTGGAGTCTATATGGGTTATGAATGTTGTATGAACCTGTCTTTGGTACCAGTCCATCAGACCACTATAAGGTCTACCTGTGTCGATTCTAAGCTTCCTGGACCAACCGGAAGTGGTCCAAATCGCCCTAAAAGTGTGTACCCATACACTGCCTGCAATTTGATGGACATAGTGCATTGAACCCTGTGTAAATCAGTCAGTTTTCATGGTAAAGACTTAAAACTCAGGATTCTCTAATGGAATAGCCCAATGAGGATGTATGTTGAGTTACAGCTTCCTGTGCCAACCGGAAGTGCCATAATTGGTGTCTCATGGGCTGTTTGGAGGGGTTAAAAATCAGATCTTTCCAAAACTTCATATATATGATTAGGCAACCCCCATGAACTGTAAATCAGTCATTTTTCCCATAAAAATTCAAAGGAAAACTAAATCACACAGATACACAACATGGATGGAGGGACGTATCATTGGGGTGCGTAGAGACTGACAGTGCCTCCAATAGTTAGCTTTGAATGATATCAAATTGACTGATGGACAGTGACTTGCAGGTGACTCTTGTCCATTAGCAATATGTTTAAGCGGTGAGGTACCATCACCAAAAGCGACATTCTGAAATCAACCCAAAAGAGCCATGGAGAGGTACCAGTATCACTGCCCAGCCATCCCGAGGTCATCGGGCCAGTCAATTTGGCATTCCTGCGTGATTTTTACAGCATGACAAATTGGTAATGGTGACTGCCCAGTTAACCATATGGCAAATGCACAGTGACTTTGAAAGAGTGAGAAAAATCACCAAATGGACATTCTGGAATCGACCATAACGAGTGATGGAGAGGTACCAGAATCACTGCCAAGCCATCCCGAGTTCATCGGGCCAGTCAATTTGGCATTCCTGCAAGAATTTTATGTGACTTTGCAAAAGCAAGTTAACATTTGCAATATGTTTTAACAGTGAGGTAATCACCAAATGGACATTCTGAAATCAACCCAAACGAGCGATGGAGAGGTACCAAAATCACTGCCCAGCCATCCCGAGGTCATCGGGCCAGTCAATTTGGCATTCCTGCAAATTTTTTTAGTGACTTTGCAAAAGTAAGGAACATTTGCAATATGTTTTAACAGTGAGGTACCATCACCAAAAGCGACATTCTGAAATCAACCCAAACGAGCCATGGAGAGGTACCAGTATCACTGCCCAGACATCCTGAGGTCATCGGGCCAGTCAATTTGGCATTCCTGCATGATTTTTATAGCATGACAAATTGGTAATGGTGACTGCCCAGTTAACCATATGGCAAATGCACAGTGACTTTGAAAGAGTGAGAAAAATCACCAAATGGACATTCTGAAATCAACCCTAACGAGTGATGGAGAGGTACCAGAATCACTGCCAAGCCATCCCGAGTTCATCGGGCCAGTCAATTTGGCATTCCTGCACAAATTTTCAGTGACTTTGCAAAAGTAAGGAACATTTGCAATATGTTTTAACAGTGAGGTACCATCACCAAAAGCGACATTCTGAAATCAACCCAAACGAGCCATGGAGAGGTACCAGTATCACTGCCCAGCCATCCCGAGGTCATCGGGCCAGTCAATTTGGCATTCCTGCAAAAAATTTTCAGTGACTTTGCAAAAGTAAGGAACATTTGCAATATGTTTTAACAGTGAGGTACCATCACCAAAAGCGACATTCTGAAATCAACCCAAACGAGCCATGGAGAGGTACCAGTATCACTGCCCAGACATCCCTATGTCATCGGGCCAGTCAATTTGGCATTCCTGCATGATTTTTATGGCATGACAAATTGGTGATGGTGACTGCCCAGTTAACCATATGGCAAATGCACAGTGACTTTGCAAAAGTGAGAAAACATGACCAAATGGACATTCTGAAATCAACACAAACAATGGCATGACCATAGTGTCCAGACTGTGCCGAGTCCAACGAGGTGCCCCGGACCGTAGCTCGCTCGGTCTGAGCGCAGCGACCATGAGAAAAATAGGCCCAATATGAAGCCTTCACCAGTACGTCATTTGATTTTGGGTGACAGCGGCGGAACCGTTAGGTTTAGAAAGACAATTCAACCACAGGACTGTTCCTAAGGTCCTCCTGATCTGTCCAAGCCTATCCTTGACCGTGTGACATTAACCCTTCACAGTCAAAAGAAGGTGTTTACATAAAAACAGTGTTCATTGACTTCTCTCCCCATAGGAATATATTGGCTGCTCCACTAAATACAACCTGGAGTCTATATGGGTTATGAATGTTGTATGAACCTGTCTTTGGTACCAGTCCATCAGACCACTATAAGGTCTACCTGTGTCGATTCTAAGCTTCCTGGACCAACCGGAAGTGGTCCAAATCGCCCTAAAAGTGTGTACCCATACACTGCCTGCAATTTGATGGACATAGTGCATTGAACCCTGTGTAAATCAGTCAGTTTTCATGGTAAAGACTTAAAACTCAGGATTCTCTAATGGAATAGCCCAATGAGGATGTATGTTGAGTTACAGCTTCCTGTGCCAACCGGAAGTGCCATAATTGGTGTCTCATGGGTTGTTTGGAGGGGTTAAAAAAATCAGATCTTTCCAAAACTTCATATATATGATTAGGCAACCCCCATGAACTGTAAATCAGTCATTTTTCCCATAAAAATTCAAAGGAAAACTAAATCACACAGATACACAACATGGATGGAGGGACGTATCATTGGGGTGCGTAGAGACTGACAGTGCCTCCAATAGTTAGCTTTGAATGATATCAAATTGACTGATGGACAGTGACTTGCAGGTGACTCTTGTCCATTAGCAATATGTTTAAGCGGTGAGGTACCATCACCAAAAGCGACATTCTGAAATCAACCCAAAAGAGCCATGGAGAGGTACCAGTATCACTGCCCAGCCATCCCGAGGTCATCGGGCCAGTCAATTTGGCATTCCTGCGTGATTTTTACAGCATGACAAATTGGTAATGGTGACTGCCCAGTTAACCATATGGCAAATGCACAGTGACTTTGAAAGAGTGAGAAAAATCACCAAATGGACATTCTGGAATCGACCCTAACGAGTGATGGAGAGGTACCAGAATCACTGCCCAGCCATCCCGAGGTCATCGGGCCAGTCAATTTGGCATTCCTGCAAAAATTTTCAGTGACTTTGCAAAAGTAAGGAACATTTGCAATATGTTTTAACAGTGAGGTACCATCACCAAAAGCGACATTCTGAAATCAACCCAAACGAGCCATGGAGAGGTACCAGTATCACTGCCCAGCCATCCCGAGGTCATCGGGCCAGTCAATTTGGCATTCCTGCAAAATTTTCAGTGACTTTGAAAAAGTAAGGAATATTTGCAATATGTTTAACAGTGAGGTACCATCACCAAAAGCGACATTCTGAAATCAACCCAAACGAGCCATGGAGAGGTACCAGTATCACTGCCCAGCCATCCCGAGGTCATCGGGCCAGTCAATTTGGCATTCCTGCAAAAATTTTCAGTGACTTTGCAAAAGTAAGGAACATTTGCAATATGTTTTAACAGTGAGGTACCATCACCAAAAGCGACATTCTGAAATCAACCCAAACGAGCCATGGAGAGGTACCAGTATCACTGCCCAGCCATCCCGAGGTCATCGGGCCAGTCAATTTGGCATTCCTGCAAGATTTTTATGGCATGACAAATTGGTGATGGTGACTGCCCAGTTAACCATATGGCAAATGCACAGTGACTTTGAAAGAGTGAGAAAACATGACCAAATGGACATTCTGAAATCAACCCTAACGAGTGATGGAGAGGTACCAGAATCACTGCCAAGCCATCCCGAGTTCATCGGGCCAGTCAATTTGGCATTCCTGCAAAAATTTTCAGTGACTTTGCAAAAGTAAGGAACATTTGCAATATGTTTTAACAGTGAGGTACCATCACCAAAAGCGACATTCTGAAATCAACCCAAACGAGCCATGGAGAGGTACCAGTATCACTGCCCAGCCATCCCGAGGTCATCGGGCCAGTCAATTTGGCATTCCTGCAAAATTTTCAGTGACTTTGCAAAAGTAAGGAACATTTGCAATATGTTTTAACAGTGAGGTACCATCACCAAAAGCGACATTCTGAAATCAACCCAAACGAGCGATGGAGAGGTACCAGTATCACTGCCCAGACATCCCTATGTCATCGGGCCAGTCAATTTGGCATTCCTGCATGATTTTTATGGCATGACAAATTGGTGATGGTGACTGCCCAGTTAACCATATGGCAAATGCACAGTGACTTTGCAAAAGTGAGAAAACATGACCAAATGGACATTCTGAAATCAACCCAAACGAGTGATGGAGAGGTACCAGAATCACTGCCAAGCCATCCCGAGTTCATCGGGCCAGTCAATTTGGCATTCCTGCAAAAATTTTCAGTGACTTTGCAAAAGTAAGGAACATTTGCAATATGTTTTAACAGTGAGGTACCATCACCAAAAGCGACATTCTGAAATCAACCCAAACGAGCGAGCGATGGAGAGGTTCCAGAATCACTGCCCAGTCATCCCGAGTTCATCGGGCCAGTCAATTTGGCATTCCTGCATGATTTTATGGCATGACAAATTGGTGATGGTGACTGCCCAGTTAACCATATGGCAAATGCACAGTGACTTTGCAAAAGTGAGAAAACATAAACAAATGGACATGATGAAATCAACACCACGAGTGATTGAAAGGAACAACAATCACTGCCCGGCCATCCCGAGTTCATCAGGCCAGTCAATTTTGCATTTCTGAAGGATTTTTGAGCATGTCAAATTTCTTATGACATTTGGCCCCCACAAAACATATGCCTTATGCACAAGCAAAAAAAAAAAAACATTATAATAATAAAATATGACTAAAGTATGTTGATACAGTTCTTATACGTGTGTAACTGACACAAAATTCGAAAAAATTTCGAAAAAACGGTCCAGAAAGCACTTTTTAGGGGTGTGTGAAGTTTTTTATGAAATTTAATAATTTTTGACTTTTGACTTCTGACTTCCTATGAAATCATATTGCAGATGGACAAAACACATGCAATATGCGCAAGTAAAAAAAAAAAAATAAATTATGATAATAAAATATGACTAAAGTATGTTGATACAGTTCTTATACGTGTGTAACTGACACAAAATGCGAAAAAATTTCGAAAAACGGTCCAGAAAGCACTTTTTTAGGGGTGTGTGAAGTTTTTTATGAAATTTAAGAATTTTTGACTTTTGACTTCTGACTTCCTATGAAATCATATTGCAAATGGACAAAACATATGCAATATGCGCAAGTAAAAAAATTAAAAAAATTATGTTAATAAAATTGGACAAAAGTATTTTCATACAGTTCTTATACATGTGTAATTGTCAAAAAAGCGAAAGAATTTCGAAAAACGGTCCAGAAAGCACTTTTTAAGGGGGTGATACGTTTTTTCAAAAAATTCGTTTTTTCAAAATTTGGCTTTTGGATGTTGACTTGGAGTCCAATACCAATATGAAAAACCATGGTGGAGTGCAATCGCCACCTGTTGGATTTTTGAAGTGTTACAACTGGCAATACCCATATGGCAATAGCAGTAAACTTTGCATGAATCAACGCCGCTTTGGGTGGTATTGGCCAATGTGTGCATGGTTTGGCCTATGCCAATAACTTGCCATTCATTTTTGTCCACTACGGGGGTGAAATCCCTTACATCCCCTAAAGGTCCCTAAAGGTCCCCTGCTCAGAATCGACTACAATTACTCTTACACAGAAACCTCCAGTGGCTACACAGCAGATACGGTGGGACAACCCCTACAGTACCAGATCCAACTAGCTCTCACAGTCTCACGTCAGAATTCGATGTTCATCCATATTTCTCAAATGTCAAAGTCGTTGCAAACGTCAAATTTCAAAGTGTTTAAGGTTGACTCTGAATTTTGAAGGTTTGGTCTTAGTCTTAGTAAGTAGCAGGATGGGGAATCCATCAGAATGACTTTGAGTAGTGAGATACCAGGCTAGGATCAGATTGACCTGTGTGTAGTGAGATACCAGGTTAGGATCAGATTGAGCTGTGTGTAGTGAGATACCAGGTTAGGATCAGATTGAAGTGTGTGTAGTGAGATACCAGGTTAGGATCAGATTGAAGTGTGTGTAGTGAGATACCAGGTTAGGATCAGATTGACCTGTGTGTAGTGAGATACCAGGCTAGGATCAGATTGACATGTGTGTAGTGAGATACCAGGTTAGGATCAGATTGACATGTGTGTAGTGAGATACCAGGTTAGGATCAGATTGACCTGTGTGTAGTGAGATACCAGGTTAGGATCAGATTGACCTGTGTGTAGTGAGATACCAGGTTAGGATCAGATTGAGCTGTGTGTAGTGAGATACCAGGTTAGGATCAGATTGAGCTGTGTGTAGTGAGATACCAGGTTAGGATCAGATTGACCTGTGTGTAGTGAGATACCAGGTTAGGATCAGATTGACCTGTGTGTAGTGAGATACCAGGCTAGGATCAGATTGACATGTGTGTAGTGAGATACCAGGTTAGGATCAGATTGAGCTGTGAGTAGTGAGATACCAGGTTAGGATCAGATTGAGCTGTGAGTAGTGAGATACCAGGTTAGGATCAGATTGACCTGTGTGTAGTGAGATACCAGGTTAGGATCAGATTGACATGTGTGTAGTGAGATACCAGGTTAGGATCAGATTGAGCTGTGAGTAGTGAGATACCAGGTTAGGATCAGATTGAGCTGTGTGTAGTGAGATACCAGGTTAGGATCAGATTGACCTGTGTGTAGTGAGATACCAGGTTAGGATCAGATTGACCTGTGTGTAGTGAGATACCAGGTTAGGATCAGATTGAGCTGTGTGTAGTGAGATACCAGGTTAGGATCAGATTGAGCTGTGTGTAGTGAGATACCAGGTTAGGATCAAATTGAGCTGTGTGTAGTGAGATACCAGGTTAGGATCAGATTGACCTGTGTGTAGTGAGATACCAGGTTAGGATCAGATTGAGCTGTGTGTAGTGAGATACAGGTTGTGGATCAGATTGACCTGTGTGTAGTGAGATACCAGGTTAGGATCAGATTGACCTGTGTGTAGTGAGATACCAGGTTAGGATCAGATTGACCTGTGTGTAGTGAGATACCAGGTTAGGATCAGATTGAGCTGTGTGTAGTGAGATACCAGGTTAGGATCAGATTGACCTGTGTGTAGTGAGATACCAGGTTAGGATCAGATTGACCTGTGTGTAGTGGGGTACCAGGCTAGGATCAGATTGACATGTGTGTAGTGAGATACCAGGTTAGGATCAGATTGACCTGTGTGTAGTGAGATACCAGGTTAGGATCAGATTGAGCTGTGTGTAGTGAGATACCAGGCTAGGATCAGATTGACCTGTGTGTAGTGAGATACCAGGTTAGGATCAGATTGACATGTGTGTAGTGAGATACCAGGTTAGGATCAGATTGAGCTGTGAGTAGTGAGATACCAGGTTAGGATCAGATTGAGCTGTGTGTAGTGAGATACCAGGTTAGGATCAGATTGACCTGTGTGTAGTGAGATACCAGGTTAGGATCAGATTGACCTGTGTGTAGTGAGATACCAGGTTAGGATCAGATTGACCTGTGTGTAGTGAGATACCAGTTAGGATCAGATTGACCTGTGTGTAGTGAGATACCAGGTTAGGATCAGATTGAGCTGTGTGTAGTGAGATACCAGGTTAGGATCAGATTGAGCTGTGTATAGTGAGATACCAGGCTAGGATCAGATTTACCTGTGTGTAGTGAGATACCGGGCTAGGATCAGATTGACCTGTGTAGTGAGATACCAGGTTAGGATCAGATTGACCTGTGTGTAGTGAGATACCAGGTTAGGATCAGATTGAGCTGTGAGTAGTGAGATACCAGGTTAGGATCAGATTGAGCTGTGTGTAGTGAGATACCAGGTTAGGATCAGATTGACATGTGTGTAGTGAGATACCAGGTTAGGATCAGATTGACCTGTGTGTAGTGAGATACCAGGTTAGGATCAGATTGACCTGTGTGTAGTGAGATACCAGGTTAGGATCAGATTGACCTGTGTGTAGTGAGATACCAGGTTAGGATCAGATTGAGCTGTGTGTAGTGAGATACCAGGCTAGGATCAGATTGACATGTGTGTAGTGAGATACCAGGTTAGGATCAGATTGACATGTGTGTAGTGAGATACCAGGTTAGGATCAGATTGACCTGTGTGTAGTGAGATACCAGGTTAGGATCAGATTGACCTGTGTGTAGTGAGATACCAGGTTAGGATCAGATTGAGCTGTGTGTAGTGAGATACCAGGTTAGGATCAGATTGAGCTGTGTGTAGTGAGATACCAGGTTAGGATCAGATTGACCTGTGTGTAGTGAGATACCAGGTTAGGATCAGATTGACCTGTGTGTAGTGAGATACCAGGCTAGGATCAGATTGACATGTGTGTAGTGAGATACCAGGTTAGGATCAGATTGAGCTGTGAGTAGTGAGATACCAGGTTAGGATCAGATTGAGCTGTGAGTAGTGAGATACCAGGTTAGGATCAGATTGACCTGTGTGTAGTGAGATACCAGGTTAGGATCAGATTGACATGTGTGTAGTGAGATACCAGGTTAGGATCAGATTGAGCTGTGAGTAGTGAGATACCAGGTTAGGATCAGATTGAGCTGTGTGTAGTGAGATACCAGGTTAGGATCAGATTGACCTGTGTGTAGTGAGATACCAGGTTAGGATCAGATTGACCTGTGTGTAGTGAGATACCAGGTTAGGATCAGATTGAGCTGTGTGTAGTGAGATACCAGGTTAGGATCAGATTGAGCTGTGTGTAGTGAGATACCAGGTTAGGATCAAATTGAGCTGTGTGTAGTGAGATACCAGGTTAGGATCAGATTGACCTGTGTGTAGTGAGATACCAGGTTAGGATCAGATTGAGCTGTGTGTAGTGAGATACCAGGTTAGGATCAGATTGACCTGTGTGTAGTGAGATACCAGGTTAGGATCAGATTGACCTGTGTGTAGTGAGATACCAGGTTAGGATCAGATTGACCTGTGTGTAGTGAGATACCAGGTTAGGATCAGATTGAGCTGTGTGTAGTGAGATACCAGGTTAGGATCAGATTGACCTGTGTGTAGTGAGATACCAGGTTAGGATCAGATTGACCTGTGTGTAGTGGGGTACCAGGCTAGGATCAGATTGACATGTGTGTAGTGAGATACCAGGTTAGGATCAGATTGACCTGTGTGTAGTGAGATACCAGGTTAGGATCAGATTGAGCTGTGTGTAGTGAGATACCAGGCTAGGATCAGATTGACCTGTGTGTAGTGAGATACCAGGTTAGGATCAGATTGACATGTGTAGTGAGATACCAGGTTAGGATCAGATTGAGCTGTGAGTAGTGAGATACCAGGTTAGGATCAGATTGAGCTGTGTGTAGTGAGATACCAGGTTAGGATCAGATTGACCTGTGTGTAGTGAGATACCAGGTTAGGGATCAGATTGACCTGTGTGTAGTGAGATACCAGGTTAGGATCAGATTGACCTGTGTGTAGTGAGATACCAGGTTAGGATCAGATTGACCTGTGTGTAGTGAGATACCAGGTTAGGATCAGATTGAGCTGTGTGTAGTGAGATACCAGGTTAGGATCAGATTGAGCTGTGTATAGTGAGATACCAGGCTAGGATCAGATTTACCTGTGTGTAGTGAGATACCGGGCTAGGATCAGATTGACCTGTGTGTAGTGAGATACCAGGTTAGGATCAGATTGACCTGTGTGTAGTGAGATACCAGGTTAGGATCAGATTGAGCTGTGAGTAGTGAGATACCAGGTTAGGATCAGATTGAGCTGTGTGTAGTGAGATACCAGGTTAGGATCAGATTGACATGTGTGTAGTGAGATACCAGGTTAGGATCAGATTGACCTGTGTGTAGTGAGATACCAGGTTAGGATCAGATTGACCTGTGTGTAGTGAGATACCAGGTTAGGATCAGATTGACCTGTGTGTAGTGAGATACCAGGTTAGGATCAGATTGAGCTGTGTGTAGTGAGATACCAGGTTAGGATCAGATTGACCTGTGTGTAGTGAGATACCAGGTTAGGATCAGATTGAGCTGTGTGTAGTGAGATACCAGGTTAGGATCAGATTGAGCTGTGTGTAGTGAGATACCAGGTTAGGGATCAGATTGAGCTGTGTAGTGAGATACCAGGTTAGGATCAGATTGAGCTGTGAGTAGTGAGATACCAGGTTAGGATCAGATTGAGCTGTGAGTAGTGAGATACCAGGTTAGGATCAGATTGAGCTGTGAGTAGTGAGATACCAGGTTAGGATCAGATTGACCTGTGTGTAGTGAGATACCAGGTTAGGATCAGATTGAGCTGTGTGTAGTGAGATACCAGGTTAGGATCAGATTGAGCTGTGTGTAGTGAGATACCAGGTTAGGATCAGATTGAGCTGTGTGTAGTGAGATACCAGGTTAGGATCAGATTGAGCTGTGTGTAGTGAGATACCAGGTTAGGATCAGATTGTGTGGCAGTGGTCTGTTGGATCAGATTGAGTGTGTAGTGAGATACCAGGTTAGGATCAGATTGACCTGTGTGTAGTGAGATCAGATTGACCTGGTTAGGATCAGATTGACCTGTGTGTAGTGAGATACCAGGTTAGGATCAGATTGACCTGTGTGTAGTGAGATACAGGTTAGGATCAGATTGACCTGTAGTGAGATACAGGTTAGGATCAGATTGACCTGTGTGTAGTGAGAGGTTACAGATTGACAGTGAGATTTAGGATCAGATTGACCTGTGTGTAGTGAGATACCAGGTTAGGATCAGATTGACCTGTGTGTAGTGAGATACTAGGTTAGGATCAGATTGACCTGTGTGTAGTGAGATACCAGGTTACGATCAGATTGACCTGTGTGTAGTGAGATACTAGGTTAGGATCAGATTGACCTGTGTGTAGTGAGATACCAGGTTACGATCAGATTGACCTGTGTGTAGTGAGATACCAGGTTAGGATCAGATTGACCTGTGTGTAGTGAGATACCAGGTTAGGATCAGATTGACCTGTGTGTAGTGAGATACCAGGTTAGGATCAGATTGACCTGTGTGTAGTGAGAGATACCAGGTTAGGATCAGATTGACCTGTGTGTAGTGAGATACCAGGTTAGGATCAGATTGACCTGTGTGTAGTGAGATACCAGGTTAGGATCAGATTGACCTGTGTGTAGAGACACCAGGTTAGGATCAGATTGACCTGTGTGTAGTGAGATACCAGGTTAGGATCAGATTGACCTGTGTGTAGTGAGATACCAGGTTAGGATCAGATTGACCTGTGTGTAGTGAGATACCAGGTTAGGATCAGATTGACCTGTGTGTAGTGAGATACCAGGTTAGGATCAGATTGACCTGTGTGTAGTGAGAGATACCAGGTTAGGATCAGATTGACCTGTGTGTAGTGAGATACCAGGACCTTGTGTATGGATCAGATTGACCTGTGTGTAGTGAGATACCAGGTTACGATCAGATTGACCTGTGTGTAGTGAGATACCAGGTTAGGATCAGATTGAGCTGTGTGTAGTGAGATACCAGGTTATGATCAGATTGACCTGTGTGTATGGAGATACCAGGATAGGATCAGATTGACCTGTGTGTAGTGAGATACCAGG
>NW_027013800.1:0-15175 GCF_036934945.1 Oncorhynchus masou masou | reverse complement strand
CGGTAGCTCTCCAGGAACAGTGTTAGAGAGAACCTACAGGACGGTAGCTCTCCAGGAACAGGGTTAGAGAGAGAACCTACAGGACGATAGCTCTCCATGAACAGGGTTAGAGAGAGAACCTACAGGACGGTAGCTCTCCAGGAACAGTGTTGGGTTTGAGAGAGAACCTACAGGATGGTAGCTCTACAGGAACAGGGTTAGAGAGAGAACCTACAGGATGGTAGCTCTCCAGGAACAGGGTTAGAGAGAGAACCTACAGGACGGTAGCTCTCCAGGAACAGTGTTAGAGAGAACCTACAGGACGGTAGCTCTCCAGGAACAGGGTTAGAGAGAGAACCTACAGGACGATAGCTCTCAATGAACAGGGTTAGAGAGAGAATCTACAGGATGGTAGCTCTCCAGGAACAGTGTCAGAGAGAGAACCTACAGGACGGTAGCTCTCCATGAACAGGGTTAGAGAGAGAACCTACAGGACGGTAGCTCTCCATGAACAGGGTTAGAGAGAGAACCTACAGGACGGTAGCTCTCCAGGAACAGTGTCAGAGAGAGAACCTACATTACGGTAGCTCTCCAGGAACAGGGTTAGAGAGAGAACCTACAGGACGGTAGCTCTCCAGGAACAGGGTTAGAGAGAGAACCTACAGGATGGTAGCTCTCCAGGAACAGGGTTGGAGAGAGAACCTACATTACGGTTTCTCTCCAGGAACAGGGTTAGAGAGAGAACCTACAGGACGGTAGCTCTCCAGGAACAGGGTTAGAGAGAGAACCTACAGGACGGTAGCTCTCCATGAACAGGGTTAGAGAGAGAACCTACAGGACGGTAGCTCTCCATGAACAGGGTTAGAGAGAGAACCTACAGGACGGTAGCTCTCCAGGAACAGGGTTAGAGAGAGAACCTACAGGATGGTAGCTCTCCAGGAACAGGGTTAGAGAGAGAACCTACAGGACGGTATCTCTCCAGGAACAGGGTTAGAGAGAGAACCTACAGGACGGTTTCTCTCCATGAACAGGGTTAGAGAGAGAACCTACAGGACGGTAGCTCTCCAGGAACAGGGTTAGAGAGAGAACCTACAGGATGGTAGCTCTACAGGAACAGGGTTAGAGAGAGAACCTACAGGATGGTAGCTCTCCAGGAACAGGGTTAGAGAGAGAACCTTACAGGACGGTAGCTCTCCATGAACAGGGTTAGAGAGAGAACCTACAGGACGGTAGCTCTCCAGAACAGGGTTAGAGAGAGAACCTACAGGACGGTAGCCTCCAGAACAGGGTTAGAGAGAGAACCTACAGGAGGGTAGCTCTCCAGGAACAGGGTTAGAGAGAGAACCTACAGGACGGTAGCCTCAGGAACAGGGTTAGAGAGAGAACCTACAGGACGGTAGCTCTCCATGAACAGGGTTAGAGAGAGAACCTACAGGACGGTAGCTCTCCAGGAACAGGGTTAGAGAGAGAACCTAAGCAGGACGGTAGCTCAGGAACAGGGTTGGAGAGAGAACCCACAGGATGGTAGCTCTCCAGGAACAGGGTTAGAGAGAGAACCTACAGGACGGTAGCTCTCCATGAACAGGGTTAGAGAGGAGAACCTACAGGACGGTAGCTCTCCAGGAACAGGGTTAGAGAGAGAACCTACAGGACGGTAGCTCTCCAGGAACAGGGTTAGAGAGAGAACCTACAGGAGGGTAGTCCAGGAACAGGGTTAGAGAGAGAAACTACAGGACGGTAGCTCTCCATGAACAGGGTTAGAGAGAGAACCTACAGGACGGTAGCTCTCCAGGAACAGGGTTAGAGAGAGAACCTACAGGACGGTAGCTCTCCAGGAACAGGGTTGGAGAGAGAACCTACAGGATGGTAGCTCTCCAGGAACAGGGTTAGAGAGAGAACCTACAGGACGGTAGCTCTCCATGAACAGGGTTAGAGAGAGAACCTACAGGACGGTAGCTCTCCAGGAACAGGGTTAGAGAGAGAACCTACAGGACGGTAGCTCTCCAGGAACAGGGTTAGAGAGAGAACCTACAGGAGGGTGGTAGCTCTCCAGGAACAGGGTTAGAGAGAACCCACAGGATGGTAGCTCTCCAGAACAGGGTTAGAGAGAGAACCTACAGGACGGTATCTCTCCAGGAACAGGGTTAGAGAGAGAGAACCTACAGGACGGTATCTCTCCAGGAACAGGGTTTGAGAGAGAACCTACAGGACGGTAGCTCTCCAGGAACAGGGTTAGAGAGAGAGAACCTACAGGACGGTATCTCTCCAGGAACAGGGTTAGAGAGAGAACCTACAGGACGGTATCTCTCCAGGAACAGGGTTAGAGAGAGAACCTACAGGACGGTATCTCTCCAGGAGCAGGGTGTTTGATGCCATTCCATCCTCCCCTCAGCAGTCTCCTGTGTTGTCCAGTAACCCAGTGCCAACACTGTGGACAGCTGTAAGCATGTACTAACTAACTGTCCATTTGGAAACAGTTGTGGCTTCTAATCCCTCCAGCTGCTCCCATCTGTCTCACACAGTATACTCCTCACTCACCAAATCCCTCTTACACCAGCCAGGGTTCTTCATGACAAAGAAACACACTATCTTGGTTGAAAAGGGATTTAGTGTCAGAGAATGCAACCAAAGCATTTGCATTTTTATTTTATTTTTTCACATCACGCTTTGTGAAATTTTTGAAGAAAATGTAAATTTTCTCGATCCGCCTTTTGTTGGTGTCTTGTCTGAGAGGAGGAGAGTAGGACCGGGGTGGTGGGTCCTCCATTATTGTCTTGGTTTAATTTCCCACTGTTGGCGCCACCCGGCTCCTCTGTATGGTACTGGATATTAGTTGTGAGGCGGGGAGCTTTTAAGGACCTGGCTGATTTTCAGAAAGCAGAGAGGATGAGGGTCACTCAGACAGACGGACAGACAGACAGAAAACAGCCATAATGAGAACAATAATAAATACAAGTAATGCTCTCTCTCTCTCTCTCTCTCTCTCTCTCTCTCTCCGAATACCCTGGTCTTCAGGTGTTTTTGGAAATTGCTCCCAAGGATGAACCAGACTTGTGGAGGTCTACAATTTTTTTTCTGAGGTCTTGGCTGATTTCTTTTGATTTTCCCTCGATGTCAAGCAAAGAGGCACTGAGTTTGAAGTTAGGCCTTGAAATACATCCACAGGTACACCTCCAATTGCCTCAAATGATATCAATTAGCCTATCAGAAGCTTCTAAAGCTATGACATCATTTTCTATAATTTTCCTAATTTTCCAAGCTGTTTAAAGGCACAGTCAACTTATTGTATGTAAACTTCTGACCCACTGGAATTGTGATGCAATGAATTATAAGTGAAATAATCTGTCTGTATACAATTGTTGGAAACATTACTTGTCATGCACAAAGTAGATGTCCTAACCGACTTCCCAAAATTGTAGTTTGTTAACAAAAAATTTGTGGAGTGGTTGAAAAACAAGTTTTAATGACTCCAACCTAAGTGTATGTAAACTTCCGACTTCAACTGTATATGGTAGTAGAGATCTATATGGCTGTAGAGATATATATGGCTGTAGAGATATACAGTGCCTTGCGAAAGTATTCAGCCCCCTTGAACTTTGCGACCTTTTGCCACATTTCAGGCTTCAAACATAAAGATATAAAACTATATTTTTTTTTGTGAAGAATCAACAACAAGTGGGACATAATCATGAAGTGGAACGACATTTATTGGATATTTCAAACTTTTTTAACAAATCAAAAACTGAAAAATTGGGCTTGCAAAATTATTCAGCCCCTTTACTTTCAGTGCAGCAAACTCTCTCCAGAAGTTCAGTGAGGATCTCTGAATGATCCAATGTTGACCTAAATGACTAATGATGATAAATACAATCCACCTGTGTGTAATCAAGTCTCCGTATAAATGCACCTGCACTGTGATAGTCTCAGAGGTCCGTTAAAAGCGCAGAGAGCATCATGAAGAACAAGAAACACACCAGGCAGGTCCGAGATACTGTTGTGAAGAAGTTTAAAGCCGGATTTGGATACAAAAAGATTTCCCAAGCTTTAAACATCCCAAGGAGCACTGTGCAAGCGATAATATTGAAATGGAAGGAGTATCAGACCACTGCAAATCTACTAAGACCTGGCCGTCCCTCTAAACTTTCAGCTCATACAAGGAGAAGACTGATCAGAGATGCAGCCAAGAGGCCCATGATCACTCTGGATGAACTGCAGAGATCTACAGCTGAGGTGGGAGACTCTGTCCATAGGACAACAATCAGTCGTATATTGCACAAATCTGGCCTTTATGGAAGAGTGGCAAGAAGAAAGCCATTTCTTAAATCCATAAAAAGTGTTGTTTAAAGTTTGCCACAAGCCACCTGGGAGACACACCAAACATGTGGAAGAAGGTGCTCTGGTCAGATGAAACCAAAATTGAACTTTTTGGCAACAATGCAAAACGTTATGTTTGGCGTAAAAGCAACACAGCTCATCACCCTGAACACACCATCCCCACTGTCAAACATGATGGTGGCAGCATCATTGTTTGGGCCTGCTTTTCTTCAGCTGGGACAGGGAAGATGGTTAAAATTGATGGGAAGATGGATGGAGCCAAATACAGGACCATTTTGGAAGAAAACCTGAAGTCTGCAAAAGACCTGAGACTGGGACGGAGATTTGTCTTCCAACAAGACAATGATCCAAAACATAAAGCAAAATCTACAATGGAATGGTTCAAAAATAAACATATCCAGGTGTTAGAATGGCCAAGTCAAAGTCCAGACCTGAATCCAATCAAGAATCTGTGGAAAGAACTGAAAACTGCTGTTCACAAATGCTCTCCATCCAACCTCACTGAGCTTGAGCTGTTTTGCAAGGAGGAGTCTCTCGATGTGCAAAACTGATAGAGACATAGTGACTTACAGCTGTAATCGCAGCAAAAGGTGGCGCTACAAAGTATTAACTTAAGGGGGCTGATAAAAGTATTTAGTCAGCCACCAATTGTGCAAGTTCTCCCACTTAAAAAGATGAGAGGCCTAGGCCTGTAATTTTCATCAGGTACACTTCAACTATGACAGACAAAATTAGAAAAACTTAAAAATCACATTGTAGGATTTTTTAATTAATTTATTTGCAAATTATGTAGATGTGGTGGACAAAGTAGATGTCCTAACCGACTTCCCAAAATTGTAGTTTGTTAACAAAAATTTGTATGGGTTGAAAAACAAGTTTTAATGACTCCAACCTAAGTGTATGTAAACTTCCGACTTCAACCATACAAACAAGCAAGTTTTCTGTATTTGGTCACCTACAAACAAGCAAGTTTTCACAGACCTGTAACTTCTTCTCTAAGAGGCTCCTCTGTCCTCCACTTTCGTTACCTGTATTAATGTCACCTGTTTAAACTTGTTATAAGTATAAAAGACACCCTGTCCACAACCTCAAACAGTCACACTCCAAACTCCACTATGGCCAAGACCAAAGAGCTGTCAAAGGACATCAGAAACAAAATTGTAGACCTGCAATTCAGGCAGGGAAGACTGAATCTGCAATAGGTAAGCAGCTTGGTTGAAGAAATCAACTGTGGGAGCAATTATTAGGAAATGGAAGACATACAAGACCACTGATAATCTCCCTCGATCTGGGGCTCCACGCAAGATCTTACCCTGTGGGTCAAAATGATCACAAGAATGGTGAGCAAAAATCCCAGAACCACAAGGGGGACCTAGTGAATGACCTGCAGAGAGCTGGGACCAAAGTAACAAAGCCTACCATCAGTAACACACCACGCCGCTCAGGACTCAAATCCTGCAGTGCCAGATGTGTCCTTCTGCTTAAGCCAGTACATGTCCAGACCCATCTGAAGTTTGCTAGAGAGGCATTTTGGATGATCCAGAAGAAGATTGGAGAATGTCTTATGGTCAGATGAAACCAAAATATAACTTTTTGGTAAACTCAACTCGCCGGTGTTTGGAGGAGAAAGAATGCTGGAGTTGCATCCAAGAACACCATACCTACTGTGAAGCATGGGGGTGGAAACATCATGCTTTGGGGCTGTTTCTGTAAAGGGACCAGGACGACTGATCCGTGTAAAGGAAAGAATGAATGGGGGCCATGTATCATGAGATTTTGAGGAAACCTCCTTCCATCAGCAAGTGCATTGAAGATGAAATGTGGCTGGGTCATTCAGCATGACGTGATCCCAAACACACCGCCGGGCAACGAAGGAGGCTTCGTGAAGTATTTCAAGGTCCTGAAGTGGCCTAGCCATTCTCCAGATCTCAACCCCATAGAACATCTTTGGAGGGAGTTGAAAGTCTGTGTTGTCAGCAGCAGCCCCAAAACATCACTGCTCTAGAGGAGATCTGCATGGAGGAATGGGCCAAAATACCAGCAACAGTGTGTGAAAACCTTGTGAAGACTTATAGAAAACATTTGACCTCTGTCATTGCCAACAAAGGGTATAACAAAGTATTGAGATATTGTTGAGATATTGTTACGTGACCAAAACTTATTTTCCACCATAATTTGCAAATAAATTCATTAAAAAAATATTTTTTTTTTCTCTCATTTTATCTGTCATAGTTGGAAGTGTCCCTATGATGAAAATTACAGGCCTCTCTCATCTTTTTACGTGGGAGAACTTGCACAATTGGTGGCTGACTAAATAATTTTTTGCCCACTGCATATATACATATATATATATATATATATATTGGCCTTTACCTCCCTTATCTCAACCTCATTGGCTCACATTGTATATAGAATTTTTTTCTACTGTGTTATTGACTGTATGTTTGTTTTACTCCATGTAACTCTTGTGTTGTTGTATGTGTCGAACTGCTTTGCTTTATCTTGGCCAGGTCGCAGTTGTAAATGAGAACTTGTTCTCACTCTTGCCTACCTGGTTAAATAAAGGGGAAATAAAAATAAAGTGCAAATTAATTAAAATTACAGATAATCCTGAATGAATCCTGAATAATGATGAGTTAGAAAGTTACAGACACAAATCTCATACCCCCAACACATACTAACTCTCACCATAACAACAACAGGGAGGTTAGCAGTTTATAACACCCCCAACACATACTAACCTCTCACCATAACAACAACAGGGAGGTTAGCAGTTTATATCATACCCCCCAACACATACTAACCTCTCACCATAACAACAACAGGGAGGTTAGCAGTTTATATCATACCCCCCAACACATACTAACCTCTCACCATAACAACAACAGGGAGGTTAGCAGTTTATACCATACCCCCAACACATACTAACCTCTCACCATAACAACAACAGGGAGGTTAGCAGTTTATATCATACCCCCAACACATACTAACCTCACCATAACAACAACAGGGAGGTTAGCAGTTTTATATCATACCCCCCAACACATACTAACCTCACCATAACAACAACAGGGAGGTTAGCAAGTTATATCATACCCCCCAACACATACTAACCTCTCACCATAACAACAACAGGGAGGTTAGCAGTTTATATCATACCCCCCAACACATACTAACCTCTCACCATAACAACAACAGGGAGGTTAGCAGTTTATATCATACCCCCCAACACATAACCTCTCACCACAACAACAACAGGGAGGTTAGCAGTTTATATCATACCCCCAACACATACTAACCTCTCACCATAAACAACAGGGAGGTTAGCAGTTTATATCATACCCCCCAACACATACTAACCTCTCACCATAACAACAAATAGGGAGGTTAGCAGTTTATACCATACCCCCCCAGCACATACTAACCTCTCACCATAACAACAACAGGGAGGTTAGCAGTTTATATCATACCCCCAACACATACTAACCTCTCACCATAACAACAACAGGGAGGTTAGCAGTTTATATCATACCCCCAACACATACTAACCTCTCACCATAACAACAACAGGGAGGTTAGCAGTTTATACCATACCAACACATACCCCCACCATAACAACAACAGGGAGGTTAGCAGTTTATATCATACCCCCCCAACACATACTAACCTCTCACCATAACAACAACAGGGAGGTTAGCAGTTTATACCATACCCCCAACACATACTAACCTCTCACCATAACAACAACAGGGAGGTTAGCAGTTTATACCATACCCCAACACATACTAACCTCTCACCATAACAACAACAGGGAGGTTAGCAGTTTATATCATACAACACATACTAACCTCTCACCATAACAACAACAGGGAGGTTAGCAGTTTATATCATACCCCCCCAACACATACTAACCTCTCACCATAACAACAACAGGGAGGTTAGCAGTTTATACCATACCCCCCAACACATACTAACCTCTCACTATAACAACAACAGGGAGGTTAGCAGTTTATATCATACCTAACACATACTAACCTCACCATAACAACAACAGGGAGGTTAGCAGTTTATACTAAACACATACTAACCTCTCACCATAACAACAACAGGGAGGTTAGCAGTTTATATCATACCCCCCAACACATACTAACCTCTCACTATAACAACAACAGGGAGGTTAGCAGTTTATATCATACCCCCAACACATACTAACCTCTCACCATAACAACAACAGGGAGGTTAGCAGTTTATATCATACCCCCCAACACATACTAACCTCTCACTCATAACAACAACAGGGATTAGCAGTTTATAATCATACCCCAACACATACTAACCTCTCACCATAACAACAACAGGGAGAGGTTACAGTATACCTACTCCCCCAACACATACTAACCTCTCACCATAACAACAACAGGGAGGTTAGCAGTTTATATCATACCCCCCCAACACATACTAACCTCACTATAACAACAACAGGGAGGTTAGCAGTTTATACCATACCCCCCAACACATACTAACCTCTCACATAACAACAACAGGGAGGTTAGCAGTTTATATCATACCCCCCCAACACATACTAACCTCTCACCATAACAACAACAGGGAGGTTAGCAGTTTATATCATACCCCCCAACACATACTAACCTCTCACCATAACAACAACAGGGAGGTTAGCAGTTTATATCATACCCCCAACACATACTAACCTCTCACTCATAACAACAACAGGGAGGTTAGCAGTTTATATCATACTCCCCAACACATACTAACCTCTCACCATAACAACAACAGGGAGGTTAGCAGTTTATACCATACCCCCCAACACATACTAACCTCTCACCATAACAACAACAGGGAGGTTAGCAGTTTATACCATACCCCCCAACACATACTAACCTCTCACCATAACAACAACAGGGAGGTTAGCAGTTTATATCATACCCCCCCAACACATACTAACCTCTCACCATAACAACAACAGGGAGGTTAGCAGTTTATATCATACCCCCCAACACATACTAACCTCTCACCATAACAACAACAGGGAGGTTAGCAGTTTATATCATACCCCCAACACATACTAACCTCTCACCATAACAACAACAGGGAGGTTAGCAGTTTATACCATACCCCCCAACACACATACTACACTCTCACCATAACAACAACAGGGAGGTTACACTGTTAAAGCATACCCCCCAACACATACTAACTGCTCACCATAACAACAACAGGGAGGTTAGCAGTTTATATCATACCCCCCAACACATACTAACTCACCATAACAACAACAGGGAGGTTAGCAGTTTATATCAGTACCTCCAGCCAGCACATACTAACCTCTCACCATAACAACAACAGGGAGGTTAGCCAGCCCCACCTCTTCTCTCAGTCTCTTCAGCCAACACATACTAACCTCTCACCATAACAGCAACAGGGAGGTTTAATATTTGTGCCAGTCTGTAACCTGTTAGTTTTTTTGAGAGTACACGTAATGGCTGCCGCCACCGTAGGAGTTTGGCCTGATAATACATTTGACGTTACACTGTTAAAGCAGATGGAGGCTTCTATTGTTAGCCCCACTGCTCTGTCGGAACTAGAAACACAAGCATTTCACTACACCTGCAATAACATCCCTAAACATCTTGTGACCAATAACATTTGATTTGATTTGATTGTACATTTTATTAGCAGTGCCTCTTTCAGCCAGCCCCACCCTCCTCTCAGTCTCCCAACCTCCTCTCAGCCAGCCCCACCCTTCTCTCAGTCTCTTTCAGCCAGCCCCACCCTCCTCTCAGTCTCTCTCAGCCAGCCCCACCCCTTCTCAGCCAGCCCCACCCTCCTCTCAGTCTCTTTCAGCCAGCCCCACCCTTCTTTCAGCCAGCCCCCACCCTCCTCTCGGTCTCTTTCAGCCAGCCCCACCCTTCTTCAGCCAGCCCCACCCTCCTCTCAGTCTCTCTCAGCCAGCCCCCACACTCCTCTTTCAGCCAGCCCCACCCTCCTCTCAGCCAGCAGCCAGCCCCACCCTCCTCTCAGCTCTTTCAGCCAGCCCCACCCTCCTCTCAGCCAGCCAGCCCCTCCCTCTTCTCAGTCTCTTTCAGCCAGCCCCACCCTCCCCTCTCAGTCTCAGCCAGCCCTCCGTCCTCTCAGCTCTTCAGCCAGCCCCACACTCCTCTCAGTCTCTTTCAGCCAGCCCCACCCTCCTCTCAGCCAGCCCCACCCCTCCTCTCAGCTTCTTTCAGCCAGCCCCACACTCCTCTCAGCCAGCCCCACCCTCCTCAGCTTCAGCCAGCCCCACCCTCCTCTCAGCCCCCAGCCCTACCCCAGCCTCATTCAGCCAGCCCCACCTCCTCTCAGCTTCTTTCAGCCAGCCCCACCCTCCTCTTGGCCAGCCCCACCCTCCTCCCAGCTTCTTTCAGCCAGCCCCACTCCTCTCAGCCAGCCCCACCCTCCTGTCAGCCAGCCCCACCCTCCTCTCAGCCCCACCCTTTCAGCCAGCCCCACCCTCCTCTCTGCCAGCCCCACCCTCCTCTCTACCAGCCAGCCCCACCCTCCTCTCAGCCAGCCCTACCCATTTCTCTGCCTCATTCAGCTGGCCCCACCTCCTCTCAGCTTCTTTCAGCCAGCCCCACCCTCCCTTGGCCAGCCCCACCCCCTCTCAGCCAGCCGCACTCCTCCTCTCTGCCAGCCCCATTCAGCTGGCCAGCCCCACCCTCTCAGCCAGCCCCAGCCCTCTCTGCCAGCCCCACCCTCCTCTCTACCAGCCCCACCCTCCTCTCAGCCAGCCCCACCCATTTCCTGCCTCATTAAGCTGGCCCCACCCTCCTCTCAGCTTCTTTCAGCCAGCCCCACCCTCCTCTCAGCCCCACCCTCCCGTCAGCCAGCCCATTCAGCTGGCCAGCCCCACCCTCCCCTCTCAGCTTCTTTCAGCCATCCACCCACCTCTCTTGGCCAGCCCCACCCTCCTCTCAGCCAGCCGCACCCTCCTCTCTGCCAGCCCCACCCTCCTTCAGCAGCCCCAGCCCCACCCTCCTCTCGGCCAGCCCCACCCTCCTGTCAGCTGGTTATGTATTGGCCAGCCCCACCCTCCTTTTTGCCTTCCCCACCCTCCTCTCTGCCAGGTTGCCAGCCCCATTTATTCGGGATGAGTCCCACCCTCCTCTGGAGCCCCACCCTCCTCTCGGCCAGCCACCCTCAAATCTCAGCTGGTTATTAACCTTAACTCCTAAAGCTTAACACTGCATTTATTGGGATGCCTAACCCTAAAGCCATAACACTCTACCCTTATGCCTAACCCTAAAGCTTAACACTGCTATCCTTATGCCTAACCCCTAAAGCTTAACACTGCTACCCTTATGCCTAACCCTAAAGCTTAACACTGCTATCCTTATGCTCTTAACCCTAAAGCTTAACACTGCTACCCTTATGCCTAACCCTAAAGCTTAACACTGCTACCCTTATGCCTAACCCTAATGCTTAACACTGCTACCCTCTTATGCCTAACCCTAACGCTTAACACTGCTATCCTTATGCCTAACCCTAACGCTTAACACTGCTACCCTTATGCCTAACCCTAACGCCTTAACACTGCTCTCCTTATGCCTAACCCTAACGCTAACACTGCTACCCTTATGCCTAACCCTAACGCTAATCACTGCTACCCTTATGCCTAACCCTAACGCTTAACACTGCTATCCTTATGCCTAACCCTAAAGCTTAACACTGCTACCCTTATGCCTAACCCTAACGCTAACACTGCTACCCTTATGCCTAACCCTAACGCTAACACGGCTATCCTTATGCCTAACCCTAACGCTAACACTGCTACCCTTATGCCTAACCCTAACGCTTAACACTGCTATCCTTATGCCTAACCCTAACGCTAACACTGCTACCCTTATGCCTAACCCTAACGCCTTAACACTGCTATCCTTATGCCTAACACTAACGCTAACACTGCCATCCTTATGCCTAACCCTAACCTTAAATGAAGACCAAAAAGCTCATGTTAGTTTTTTATAGAATTTTTTCGATACAGCCAATATTGAGTTTGCAGCTGGCCCATCTAGTGGAAATCGCTCAGCTCTGCCTCCAGGACAAGATTCATCCCAATAAATGTCAACCTGTCACATTCTACACTTATGCTGTTTTTAGAATGAAACACTGTCTGTGTTGTTTACCGTTTAAATCAAAATGCCACCATGGATAATAGAACAGTCCATCAGCGGGTCGAGCCGATGTTTAACTCGGTTAATGAACGACCTTGTCAAACAACATAACTTTCTTAAATTACGATTGTCAATTGTACAACACAGTACCTTTTGTTGGTAATGTATGTCTGGCACCTGCCTTTTCTCACAAAGCTCCAGAGATCAACACATTGTCTTTAGTCATGTATAGCTATTCAGACACTAGAGACCAGTGTTTGTTACACACTGAAGTTAGTGTTCCAAATAGCGCCCTATTCACTAGTGCACTACTCGGACCTGGTCTGTGGTCCATATGGGCCCTGGACAGGAGGCTGACAGGGCCTGATGTTAAGAAACAGGAAGTTAAGGTCAAAGGTCAGTGGAGCTGGAGGGCAGCTGTTAAATCACTAACACGCCCAGACACACGCACACACACAGTCTCCACACTCTCTCTCCCTCTCACTCTCTCTCTCTCTCTCTCTCTCTCTCTCTCTCTCTATCGCTCTCTTTCTCTATCCAGATCTCTCTCTCTATCCAGATCTCTCTCTCTCTCTATTCAGATCTCTCCCTCTCTCTCTCTATCGCTCTCTCTCTATCCAGATCTCTCTCTCTCTCTCCAGATCTCTCTCTCTCTATCCAGATCTCTCTCTCTATCCAGATCTCTCCCTCTCTCTCTCTCTATCCAGATCTCTCTCTCTATCCAGATCTCTCTCTCTCTATCCAGATCTCTCTCTCTCTCTATCCAGATCTCTCTCTCTCTATCTAGATCTCTCTCTCTCTATCTAGATCTCTCTCTCTCTCTATCCAGATCTCTCTCTCTCTATCCAGATCTCTCTCTCTCTCTATCCAGATCTCTCTCTCTCTCTATCCAGATCTCTCCCTCTCTATCCAGATCTCTTTCTCTCTATCCAGATCTCTCTCTCTTTCTATCCAGATCTCTCTCTATCCAGATCTCTCTCTCTATCCAGATCTCTCTCTCTCCATCTCTTTCTCAACCCATTTCTCTCTATCGCTCTCTCTCTCTATCCAGATCTCTCTCTCTATCCAGATCTCTCTCTCTCTATCCAGATCTCTCCCTCTATCGCTCTCTCTCTCTATCCACATCTCTCTCTATCCAGATCTCTCTCTCTATCCAGATCTCTCTCTCTCTCTATTCACATCTCTCTCTCTCTCTATCCACATCTCTCTCTATCCACATCTCTCTCTCTCTATCCACATCTCTCTCTCTCTATTCACATCTCTCTCTCTCTCTATCCAGATCTCTCTCTCTATCCACATCTCTCTCTCTCTATCCACATCTCTCTCTCTCTATCCAGATCTCTCTCTCTATCCAGATCTCTCTCTCCATCTCTTTCTCAACCCATTTCTCTCCTGCTGCATACAGCTTGAAATCGTTCAAATACTTTGAGTGTTTGTTCTAGCCTGAGTGGCAGATGGGTGGGGCTCTCGCCTTTTCAACTATTCTATTGGTGCCAATTCAATCCAGGTCTGATGGTTTCCTGTTTTTACTCCTCACTGATATTGAACATCTGCCTGTTCCATTGAGGCTCTGACTTTCAATGGGAATTACAAAAGTCTGATGAGTCACAGAGAGATCAAAGCACATCATTAAAAGGAGGAGAGAGGTAGAGGCAGAGCGAGAGGCAGAGTGAGAGGTAGAGAGAGAGGCAGAGGCAGAGAGAGAGGCAGCGAGAGGTAGAGAGAGAGGCAGAGAGAGGCAGCGAGAGGTAGAGTGAGAGGTAGAGAGAGAGGCAGAGAGAGAGGCAGCGAGAGGTAGAGAGAGAGGTAGAGGCAGAGCGAGAGACAGAGTGAGAGGTAGAGAGAGAGGTAGAGGCAGAGCGAGAGACAGAGTGAGAGGTAGAGAGAGAGGCAGAGGCAGAGAGAGAGGCAGAGAGAGGTAGAGAGAGAGGCAGAGGCAGAGAGAGAGCAGCGAGAGGTAGAGGGAGGCAGAGAGAGGCAGAGAGGAGGTAGAGCGAGAGGCAGAGAGAGAGGCAGAGAGAGGCAGAAGAGAGAGAGAGCAGCGAGAGGTAGAGAGAGAGGCAGAGAGAGGCAGCGAGGAGGTAGAGAGAGGCAGAGAGAGGCAGAGCGAGAGGCAGAGTGAGAGGTAGAGAGAGAGGCAGAGAGAGAGGCAGAGAGAGGCAGAGCGAGAGGCAGAGTGAGAGGTAGAGAGAGAGGCAGAGGCAGAGAGAGAGGCAGCAAGAGGTAGAGAGAGAGGCAGAGAGAGGCAGCGAGAGGTAGAGCGAGAGGCAGAGAGAGAGGCAGAGAGAGGCAGAGAGAGAGAGAGAGGCAGCGAGAGGTAGAGAGAGAGGCAGAGAGAGGCAGCGAGAGGTAGAGTGAGAGGTAGAGCGAGAGGTAGAGTGAGAGGTAGAGAGAGAGGCAGAGGCAGAGAGAGAGGCAGCGAGAGGTAGAGAGAGAGGCAGAGAGAGGCAGCGAGAGGTAGAGCGAGAGGTAGAGCGAGAGGTAGAGCGAGAGGCAGAGAGAGAGAGAGAGGCAGCGAGAGGTAGAGAGAGAGGCAGAGAGAGGCAGCGAGAGGTAGAGCGAGAGGCAGAGAGAGAGGCAGAGAGAGGCAGAGAGAGAGGCAGAGAGAGAGAGGCAGAGAGGCAGAGCGAGAGGCAGAGAGAGAGAGCAGCGAGAGGCAGAGCGAGAGGCAGAGAGAGGCAGCGAGA
>NW_027013799.1:0-15179 GCF_036934945.1 Oncorhynchus masou masou | reverse complement strand
ATGGGGAAGTCTGCAGAATCAGTAGTGCTGAAGAGGATGGAAGTCTGCAGAATCAGTAGCGCTGAAGAGAATGGGAAGTCTGTAGAATCAGTAGTGCTGAAGAGGATGGGAAGTCTGCAGAATCAGTAGCACTGAAGAGGATGGGGGAAGTCTGTAGAATCAGTAGCACTGAAGAGGATGGGAAGTCTGTAGAATCAGTAGTGCTGAAGAGGATGGAAGTCTGCAGAATCAGTAGTGCTGAAGAGGATGGGGAAGTCTGCAGAATCAGTAGCTGAAAGAGGATGGGGAAGTCTGTAGAATCAGTAGCGCTGAAGAGGATGGGGAAGTCTGCAGAATCAGTAGCGCTGAAGAGGATGGGGAAGTCTGTAGAATCAGTAGTGCTGAAGAGGATGGGGAAGTCTGTAGAATCAGTAGTGCTGAAGAGGATGGGGAAGTCTGTAGAATCAGTAGCGCTGAAGAGGATGGGGAAGTCTGCAGAATCAGTAGCGCTGAAGTAGGACCTGCAACTGCTTTGCTCAGCCTTTGAGTCGCTGGAATGAAATGAACTATGAACACGGTCGAATACAAAGGAGTAAATAAAACATTCCCTAAAACAGTGATCTACACATCACTCAAACTGTATGAAGGATTATAACGTCAGATTGTATTTCCAGGTAGTTCAGTTACAGTAGTCTGGATTATTATACATTATTTTAATGTAAAGATGACAGCCAGGAAGAGATGACAACCGGGAAGAGATGACAAAGAGGAAGAGATGACAAAGAGGAAGAGATGACAAACAGGAAGAGATGACAAAGAAAAAGAGATGACAAACAGGAAGAGATGACAAACAGGAAGAGATGACAAACAGGCAGAGATGACATACAAGAAGAGATGACAAACAGGAGGAGATGACAAACAGGAAGAGATGACAAACAGGAAGAGATGACAAACAGGCAGAGATGACAAACAGGAAGAGATGACAAACAAGAAGAGATGACAAACAGGAAGAGATGACAAACAGGAGGAGATAACAAACAGGAAGAGAAGACAAACTGGAGGAGATGACAAACAGGAAGAGATGACAAACAGGAGGAGATGACAAACAGGAAGAGATGACAAACAGGCAGAGATGACAAACAGGAAGAGATGACAAACAGGCAGAGATGACAAACAGGAGGAAGATGACAAACACGCAGAGATGACAAACAGGAAGAGATGACAAACAGGAAGAGATGACAAACAAGAAGAGATGACAAACAGGAGGAGATGACAATGAGATGACAAACAGGAAGAGATAACGAACAAGATTATATTTACTTGTACTAGAGTAGCATGTTTAAGAGATAATCTGCAAAGATTCAGGTAAGGTTGTCTTTCAGTATATTGTACATACAGAGTCAACTGTGGAGAAATGAGTCAATCATGTCCAAGATGTATTAGCTAAGTGATGTTCATAAGTGATGTGGAGACCAGTCTCCTGAGGAAAGGTCAGGAGAGCTCTGGGGATCAGTAATGGCCACGGCATCAGGTATGTTTACAACCAACGTGTTGGGGTTTTGATTTGATGATTATCTCATAGGGAATGACAGTGGAAAGACAACTATTTTGTTACAACAAAGAATGTGTCCCTTCGTCATGTTAAGGAATTTAGGTGCAAATACAGTATCTTATATCAGTGTGACCCACAAAACTGTTACTGTAGCCAATACAACATCCTCAGATCCACCTGATGTAGGCTTCTGAACAATCTGTTGGGCAGCCAACATGTTGGTGACAAACAGAGCTCTGGGATGCTGTCAACAGCTCAGTGGCTGAGATGTTCATTATCATCGCTGACAAAAATGCCCCCAAGGACAGTGCCCAGTGAGATCAGGGAGGAGGCAGTGTTTTATCTGTCAATGAAATAGTAATCAGATCAGGCTCATTCAAGTGTGATTATAGGCTCATTTAAGTGTGATTATCAATTACAAATATCTGTTATTTTATTAACCCATTGCGACACAGGGAGGCGTTTTATATTTTCTTATCAAACAGACTTTGATCGATCCAAACAATGCAGTAGAACATCGGAGTCAAAATAGAGGCTGAGCCTATGATTCTATGAGTATAAAGGGGATGGCGCCTCAACTGGAAGCCTCCGGTAGTGATGACTACACTGGCCTGGCCCAGGTTCCAGGCACTCACAGAGCTGAGCGTTGACAGGGAGGACACAAGCACTGAGGAAGAGACCGAGGAGATCTGGGCGGTCGTCTGGCTAGTGCTGCAGTTCCCCATAGTCACTATTAGACGACAGTGCAGTAGATACATGCCGGGAACACATTGTTGAGTCTTGAAGCAAAGTAGGGTTGAGGACATATCATGAGCAGTGTCATTCAGGGCTGTTTGAATCCCCATATTTTTAGCAAAAAAATGTACTTGTTTTTGTTTTGGGGGCCTGTTCTGTTTGTTATTTTGGCATTAATACATGTCACTTATCAATTTAGAAAACAATGTAAAAAAAAACATAAATACAAATAACTGAGTTAATAAAGCCTTTTTTGCTTTCTTGAGTAAGGCAGCTCCACAATGGTGTTTCAGCCTCAGTGCTTTCTGGTGGTGGGGCAGCCAGCGGGAAATATGGAGCGTAGGGTTTGGTAATGTTCTCTAGTTGCGCCATGATTGGCTCAGTGTCTATCCTCCTTAGGACACTACGTCACTGCCAAATCTAAAGGTGAGCTCGAAAATTCAAGCCCCTTGGGTGCTGCCATAGAGTTAAATTAGAAGTGCCCGTCCAAGAAGTCTCAAGGTCATTGGCCATAGATAAAAATGACATCAAATCTACAGTAGCTTTGATTGGACTGATCATGTCAACATCATACTTTCAATATCTTAGCTAGCAAGCTAGTAGCAATCTATCATGAATCAAGTCAACAATCTACTGGCAAATCTGTTTTAATCCTTGTCAAATGAAGAGAATAATGAAGAGTACAGATAAAGCGTCATCGGTGCTCATCGGCCATTTCACATAAACATTACACAACAAGTTGGAAATTGCAAACTTAACAATGAGTGGTTTGGAAGGAATCAGTGGCTAACTGCAGGCTTTAGTTTGCTATTCAGGGGAGAGGGTGTGTTGTCCTAATTCTAGGTTTAAGGTTATTTTTTCCAAGTTTAAAATTATAAACATTCAACATTGTCCATGCTGTTATTAATCCTGCGTGATTTCTGCCGCGCTCAAAACAACAGTTAACTCAGAAATGGTCAATCTGACTTCAGTGAGTTCAGTGAGTTCAAGACAAATGGAAACCCATTTTGAACGGTCATCCAACTTGTACATCGGGACTTGAAGATCACTGATTCGACCATGATTTCACCAGTTTTTTTTTGAGTTTCCAGTTGTCTTGAAAGAACAATAAATCCAGAGAATTCCAGACTTTGATGACAAAATTTCCCTTAAAAGAATGCCGTGCCACCTTCCTGTTCAAGTGAGCACAGCACAACAAGGTGAGTCAAAAATGGCCTGTACTCTGCTGCATACATGATGTAATATGCCAGGGAGATACGTATACTGTAGCTAGGAAAGCAATACCAAGTGTATTTTGTGTAGTAAGCTGTTATTAGCCCATGTGCCTCATCCTAATAATTTGGTCTATTTTCACCTCTTAATTTCACCTACTGTTTTGACTTGGTGGTGCACATGTAGCCTATAACCTGTTTTTAGAGAAATGTAATAATTGAATATTGTGAGAGCTATCATTGTCTGCTTATATGCTTCCTTTATTTATCCTACGGTTCTGACTTGGGGTACAGGGAGAACACTGTAAGAATGGCCCATGTTCTGAATTCTGTTGCTGTACATTTCAAAAGTGCTAAACAAAGTTACATTACCTACATCCGTCCTCGCTCTCTCATTAATTAAGCTCTCCCATTATATCTATTTCTACTTTGCACATTCTTCCACTGCAAAACTACCATTCCAGTGTTTTACTTGCTATATTGTATTACTTCGCCACCATGGCCTTTTTTTTTGCCTTTACCTCCCTTATCTCACCTCATTTGCTCACATCGTATATAGACTTGTTTATACTGTATTATTGACTGTATGTTTGTTTTGCTCCATGTGTAACTCTGTGTCGTTGTATGTGTCGAACTGCTTTGCTTTATCTTGGCCAGGTCGCAATTGTCGAACTGCTTTGCTTTATCTTGGCCAGGTCGCAATTGTAAATGAGAACTTGTTCTCAACTAGACTACCTGGTTAAATAAAGGTTAAATAAATAAATAAATATTTATTAATTGAAATTACGGATTGTCTCCTTATCCTCTTGTTTTCCATAGTTTTTTTCACCTCAATTGTCAGTAGACAATAAACAATAAATAACAATAAATAAACCACATTAGTTTATGCATGTCAGCCGTATCAGCTATGTTTTTTTTTTAAAGGCAGTAGATGAGGCTGATTGAACTGTTTCGCTGCCAGACAAGGCTCTGCTGATAGCCTGGTGTAGCAGTGGTAAGGTGTTGGGACTACTGTTGGGACAGCTTTATGTATTCCCTAACAGTTTGTGGGCACCGTTTGTCACCATTATAGTGCAACTCATGTATTGTTTAGTGTTGTGTCGTGGCTTTGCTGGCATGCATCCCCCCTCTTTTGTTTGTTTGCCCCACCAAGATGTACATTATAAAATGCCACTGATCATGAGAAACTCAGAACAATGACGCTCTCCTTGTTCCATTTCTAAACATGAACCTGAGGGTCCTCCGTTCCATTGCAGAATATCTTCAGATGGTCCAGGATATCCATACTGGCTGTCTTGCCCAGAGAGTCACAGGCCGTGCTTGGGACCTCACACAAGACAGGAAGTCTGATAGAAAACAAAATATCAAGACCAACTATTGTTAGTGTCTTTTCAGTTTGGTTCTAACCATTATCGACACGATGCTATTACTAGAGAGATTCTACTACAACAATAACTGCTGTTGTTTTTGCCACATTTTTTGCAGTATTAATTTAGTGCCTTGTTGCAAACAGAATGCATGTTTTTTGAATATTTTCTCATCTGTACAGTCTTTCTTTTCACTGTCAATTAGGTTCGAATTGTGGAGCAACTACAATGTTGCCATTCAACTCTGTAACTGTTTTAAAGTCACCATTGGCCTCATGGTGAAATCCCTGAGCGGTTTCTTTCCTCTCCGGTAACTCAGTTAGGAAGGGCGCCTGTAGCTTTGTAGTGACTGGGTCTATTGATACGACATCCACAGTGTAATTAATAACCTCACTGTGCTCAAAGGGATATTCAATGTCCGCTTTTTTTACCCATCTACCAATAGTTGATCTTCTTTGCGAGACATTGGAAAAGCTCCCTGGTCTTTGTGGTTGAATCTGTGTTGGAAATACACTGCTCGACTGAGGGACCTTACAGGTGTTTGGGGGGTACATAGAGAAGGTTGTCATTCAAAAATCATGTTAAACACTATTATTACACACAAAATTAGTCCATGCAACTTAAACACATTTTTACTCCTGAATGTATTTAGGCTTGCCATAACGAAGGAGTTGAGTACTTCACTCAAGACATTTCATCTTTTCATGTATTTGTAAATATCTCAAAAAGATTACACTGACATTATAGGCCAGTAACAAAAACAAAATCTCAGTTCAATCCATTTTAATCCCCAAAGACATGTTTAAAAAGTCAAAAGGTGTGTGAATACTTCTTCAAGGAACTTTAAACTGTACTACTAACATCATTATCTTAGCACTACTACAGCTACTGTTGCTACCACTATAAAAGGATACTCACCGCAGAGGGTTGAAAGTGGGCATTCAGTGTGTGTGTGTGTGTGTGTGTGTGTGTGTGTGTGTGTGTGTGTGTGTGTGTGTGTGTGTGTGTGTGTGTGTGTGTGTGTGTGTGTGTGTGTGTGTGTGTGTGTGTGTGTGTGTGTATCAGAAATCAAGGTAAGACCCAGATGCAGACATGATAATTTGACAATGGTTTAAATATTCCAACAGGGGCAGGTGATAGACAGGTCAAGGCAGGCAGGGGTCAGCAAACCAGAGGTGGGGCAAAGGTACTGGACGGCAGGCAGGCAACAGGGTCGGGGTAGGCAGAGGTCAGTAAACCAGAGTTGGGGCAAAGTTACAGGTCGGCAGGCAGGCTCAGGGCCAGGCAGAGTGGTCAGGCAGAGTGGTCAGGCAGGTCAGGCAGAGTGGTGAGACTGGTACAAGCAGGAGCTGAGACAAGAAACGCTGGTTGAAACGCGGACAAACAGAGAACCCAGGTATAAATACACAGGGGATAATGGGGAAGATGGGCGACACCTGGAGGGGGGTGGAGACAAGCACAAGGACAGGTGAAACAGATCAGGATGTGGCTGTGTGATGTTAGGAGGTGACGTTCGTATAGCTGTGTTGATAAAGAAATGGTTCTCCAAGTAGATAATCTTCTAACCCAATGACACAGTTATTCATACACTGTCTTATTTACACTTCTAGTGTACGATTCCTGTATCATTCATAATAGGTCAACATTTATATTTACACCTAAATAGACATTAACAAACATAATTATTTTTCATGAGATGGCCATGAACAATGACGTTGCATAATTTTGGAAAGGTCTGAGGCTCAACTTTCTGGTAAATAAAATAGTTATAAATTGCCGATGTGTACTCATTTGAAGTCAGCGCTGCTGAGAGAGTTGGAGGAGAGAGCAGACAGATAGGCTTTGTGAGACTATAAGACTTTACGGCGTTCACAGGGCGCTTTGTACACCAAAATGTCCGTCTGAACCGGTCCAGAACTGCTTAAAAGTCCACTGAACATCTAAAAAAGGTTGTTTCAAGGGGTGTCGAGGTCCTCCAGAGAGAGAGAGGTAAAGTCAAACACACTGATGTATTTCAGAAACATGTCGGTGAAGGTCAGCTCTGGGTCTTTGGCACTTAGGTCCAAAGCCTTACAGAGAAACAGAAGAACGAGCATCTGTCAATGCACTTACGTCATACAGTACCATCACATGCGGGCATCATTCGCAAATAAATGTTAGTCAACAACCTGCAATGGATAAACACATCCTATGACAGATGAATCATCTCAGTGGAGGATTTACAGGAGATGATCATATCCACAGGAAAATGGCTGTGTGCTTCGTGGAGTGTTTTAGCCTGTGTCAAACCTTTGTGATAGGAACAAAGGCTATGCATGGTGTCAAGAGTATTACGTTTTATATGATCTAACGTGCAAAGAAAAGATTCAGGATTCTCTCAGTCAATTAACAAAAGGGAAGGGGGGGGGGTGAAAGGTGTTTTGTACTTCAGATGATCTCTGACGAGGCTCCTGGTGAGGTTAAACCGGGCGATCACCTCTGACCTATCGCCGCTGTTCAGAGCTAAAGAGCAGACACGGGGAAAGGTCAGCTGCTTCACAGCATCGGGGACATCCTCCTCAGGAGAGAAACGGGGTTGGGCTGAAAATGTTCTCAACACTTTTCTGTTCATTTCAAAACTGGTCCGAACAAGAAAATGTGTCAAATACTCGTACCAAGTACCTTCAAAAAACAAGAATACAATTCAGGAAGTAGAATAGCTGCGTCCTAGTACATGTGTTGGAACCGTTGCCAACCACGTCAGGTTGACTGAGGATGTGACTCTGCGCCGAGGAGGTTATGGAATTCAGGAGCTGCAACGCCATGAGAATTACTGATTGCCGATCGATCACTAAAGACACTTGAAGTTGTACTAAATCCAATGTTCTAAACTGGGTGGTTCAAGCCCTGAATGCTGATTGGCTGTGTTCTACTATTGGATACAAAGAAGAAGATTAAAAAGTCCTCATTACTTCAGGTTTGGCGTGCGTCTGACCTTTCGAGTGAAAAGCGTTGACAGGTCGGGGAATCCCAAGACAAAGAACGTGGTTCTCAAAAATGAGTGGAAGCTTCCGTTTCCATAGCGTTGCAGTGGTGTTGGCTCTAAGACAAAAGGTTCAAATGCATATTTTTTTTTTATCACTATGGCCCAGTGTTAAACACCTGAATTACTGTATGTCCCTAGAATCAGATAGAGGTACAGTTTCAGACCATCCAGGAAGAGTAGAGGATTGCTGTATATTTCCCTCGGTCCCACTGCGCAAAAACTGGTTGAATAAATGTTGATTCCATGTTACTTCAACCCAAAAAAATGCAATGCGAAGACATTGAATTATTATATATATACATATTTGTTTATTTATATATTTTTTATATATATATATCATTGATTTGATTTGCAAAATGTCATCAGCATAAGGGAATTATAACCTAAAATAACATGGTGCATTTTATGTTTTTTGTTATTTTCAAGATGAATTCATGTTAGTTGACAACTCAACCAAATTTAAAATCGAAACTAGACATTGAAGTAAAGTCTGCGCTTAAAACGGGCACGTCTTTTTATCCAAAAATGATATAGCGCCCCCAGAGTTTCAACAGGTTAAAATCGAAACTAGACATTGAACTAACGTCTGTGTTACTCTAGTCAGTGTAATGACATTCTGAGTGTTACTCTAGTCAGTGTAATGACATTCTGAGTGTTACTCTAGTCAGTGTAATGACATTCTGAGTGTTACTCTAGTCAGTGCAATGACATTCTGAGTGTTACTCCAGTCAGTGTAGAGAGCAGTGTCATGACATTCTGAGTGTTTCTTTAGTCAGTGTAGAGAGCAGTGTAATGACATTCTGAGTGTTACTCTAGTCAGTGTAATGACATTTTAAGTGTTATTTTAGTCAGTGTAATGACATTCTGAGTGTTACTCTAGTCAGTGTAATGACATTCTGAGCGTTACTCTAGTCAGTGTAATGACATTGAGTGTTTCTCTAGTCAGTGTAGAGAGCAGTGTAATGACATTCTGAGTGTTACTCCAGTCAGTGTAAACACATTCTGAGTGTTTCTCTAGTCAGTGTAATGACATTCTGAGTGTTACTCTAGTCAGTGTAGAGAGCAGTGTCATGACATTCTGAGTGTTTCTTTAGTCAGTGTAGAGAGCAGTGTAATGACATTCTGAGAGTTACTCTAGTCAGTGTAATGACATTCTGAGTGTTACTCTAGTCAGTGCAATGACATTCTGATTGTTACTCCAGTCAGTGTAATGACATTCTGAGTGTTACTCTAGTCAGTGTAGAGAGCAGTGTCATGACATTCTGAGTGTTTCTTTAGTCAGTGTAGAGAGCAGTGTAATGACATTCTGTGTGTTACTCTAGTCAGTGCAATGACATTCTGATTGTTACTCCAGTCAGTGTAATGACATTCTGAGTGTTACTCTAGTCAGTGTAGAGAGCAGTGTCATGACATTCTGAGTGTTTCTTTAGTCAGTGTAGAGAGCAGTGTAATGACATTCTGAGTGTTACTCTAGTCAGTGTAGAGAGCAGTGTAATGACATTCTGAGTGTTACTCTAGTCAGTGTAATGACATTTTGAGTGTTATTTTAGTCAGTGTAATGACATTCTGCGTGTTACTCTAGTCAGTGTAGAGAGCAGTGTAATGACATTCTGAGTGTTACTCCAGTCAGTGTAAACACATTCTGAGTGTTTCTCTAGTCAGTGTAGAGAGCAGTGTCATGACATTCTGAGTGTTTCTTTAGTCAGTGTAGAGAGCAGTGTCATGACATTCTGAGTGTTTCTTTAGTCAGTGTAGAGAGCAGTGTAATGACATTCTGAGTGTTACTCTAGTCAGTGTAGAGAGCAGTGTCATGACATTCTGAGTGTTTCTTTAGTCAGTGTAGAGAGCAGTGTAATGACATTCTGAGTGTTACTCTAGTCAGTGTAATGACATTCTGAGTGTTATTTTAGTCAGTGTAATGACATTCTGAGTGTTTCTCTAGTCAGTGTAATGACATTCTGAGTGTTACTCTAGTCAGTGTAATGACATTCTGAGTGTTACTCTAGTCAGTGTAGAGAGCAGTGTCATGACATTCTGAGTGTTTCTTTAGTCAGTGTAGAGAGCAGTGTAATGACATTCTGAGTGTTACTCCAGTCAGTGTAAACACATTCTGAGTGTTTCTCTAGTCAGTGTAGAGAGCGGTGTAATGACATTCTGAGTGTTACTCTAGTCAGTGTAATGACATTCTGAGTGTTACTCTAGTCAGAGTAGAGAGCGGTGTAATGACATTCTGAGTGTTATCTAGTCAGTGTAATGACATTCTGTGTGTTACTCTAGTCAGTGTAATGACATTCTGAGTGTTACTCTAGTCAGTGTAATGACATTCTGAGTGTTACTCTAGTCAGTGTAATGACATTCTGAGTGTTACTCTAGTCAGTGTAATGACATTCTGAGTGTTACTCTAGACAGTGTAATGACATTCTGAGTGTTACTTTAATCAGTGTAATGGCATTCTGAGTGTTACTCTAGTCAGTGTAATGACATTCTGAGTGTTACTCAAGTCAGTGTAATGTCATTCTGAGTGTTTCTCTAGTCAGTGTAATGGCATTCTGAGTGTTACTCTAGTCAGTGTAATGACATTCCGTGTGTTACTCTAGTCAGTGTAATGACATTCTGAGTGTTACTCTGGTCATTGTAATGACATTCTGAGTGTTACTCTAGTCAGTGTAATGGCATTCTGAGTGTTACTCTAGTCAGTGTAATGACATTCTGAGTGTTACTCTGGTCATTGTAATGACATTCTGAGTGTTACTCCAGTCAGTGTAATGACATTCTGAGTGTTAATTTAGTCAGTGTAATGGCATTCTGAGTTTTACTCTAGTCAGTGTAATGACATTCTGAGTGTTACTCTAGTCAGTGTAATGACATTCTGAGTGTTACTCTAGTCATTGTAAACACATTCTGAGTGTTTCTCTAGTCAGTGTAGAGAGCGGTGTAATGACATTCTGAGTGTTACTCCAGTCAGTGTAAATACATTCTGAGTGTTTCTCTAGTCAGTGTAGAGAGCGGTGTAATGACATTCTGAGTGTTACTCTAGTCAGTGTAGAGAGCGGTGTAATGACATTCTGAGTGTTACTCTAGTCAGTGTAATGACATTCTGAGTGTTACTCTAGTCAGTGTAATGACATTCTGAGTGTTACTCTAGTCAGTGGAATGACATTCTGAGTGTTACTCTAGTCAGTGTAATGACATTCTGAGTGTTACTCTAGTCAGTGTAATGTCATTCTGAGTGTTTCTCTAGTCAGTGTAGAGAGCGGTGTAATGACATTCTGAGTGTTTCTTTAGTCAGTGTAGAGAGCAGTGTAATGACATTCTGAGTGTTTCTTTAGTCAGTGTAGAGAGCAGTGTAATGACATTCTGTGTGTTACTCTAGTCAGTGTAATGACATTCTGAGAGTTACTCTAGTCAGTGTAGAGAGCAGTGTAATGACATTCTGAGTGTTACTCTAGTCAGTGTAATGACATTCTGAGTGTTACTCTAGTCAGTGTAATGACATTCTCTGTGTTACTCTAGTCAGTGTAATGGCATTATGAGTGTTACTCTAGTCAGTGTAATGACATTCTGAGTGTTACTCTAGTCAGTGTCATGACATTCTGAGAGTTACTCTAGTCAGTGTAGAGAGCAGTGTAATGACATTCTGAGTGTTACTCTAGTCAGTGGAATTACATTCTGAGTGCTACTCTAGTCAGTGTAATGACATTCTGAGTGTTACTTTAGTCAGTGTAATGACATTCTGAGTGTTACTCTAGTCAGTGTAGAGAGCAGTGTAATGACATTCTGAGTGTTACTCCAGTCAGTGTAAACACATTCTGAGTGTTTCTCTAGTCAGTGGAATGACATTCTGAGTGTTACTCTAGTCAGTGTAGAGAGCGGTGTAATGACATTCTGAGTGTTTCTTTAGTCAGTGTAGAGAGCAGTGTAATGACATTCTGAGTGTTACTCTAGTCAGTGTAATGACATTTTGAGTGTTATTTTAGTCAGTGTAATGACATTCTGAGTGTTACTCTAGTCAGTGTAATGACATTCTGAGCATTACTCTAGTCAGTGTAATGACATTGAGTGTTTCTCTAGTCAGTGTAGAGAGCAGTGTAATGACATTCTGAGTGTTACTCCAGTCAGTGTAATGACATTCTGAGTGTTACTCTAGTCAGTGTAGAGAGCAGTGTCATGACATTCTGAGTGTTTCTTTAGTCAGTGTAGAGAGCAGTGTAATGACATTCTGAGTGTTACTCTAGTCAGTGTAATGACATTCTGAGTGTAACTCTAGTCAGTGCAATGACATTCTGAGTGTTACTCCAGTCAGTGTAATGACATTCTGAGTGTTACTCTAGTCAGTGTAGAGAGCAGTGTCATGACATTCTGAGTGTTTCTTTAGTCAGTGTAGAGAGCAGTGTAATGACATTCTGAGTGTTACTCTAGTCAGTGTAATGACATTTTGAGTGTTATTTTAGTCAGTGTAATGACATTCTGAGTGTTACTCTAGTCAGTGTAATGACATTCTGAGCGTTACTCTAGTCAGTGTAATGACATTGAGTGTTTCTCTAGTCAGTGTAGAGAGCAGTGTAATGACATTCTGAGTGTTACTCCAGTCAGTGTAAACACATTCTGAGTGTTTCTCTAGTCAGTGTAATGACATTCTGAGTGTTACTCTAGTCAGTGTAGAGAGCAGTGTCATGACATTCTGAGTGTTTCTTTAGTCAGTGTAGAGAGCAGTGTAATGACATTCTGAGTGTTACTCTAGTCAGTGTAATGACATTCTGAGTGTTATTTTAGTCAGTGTAATGACATTCTGAGTGTTTCTCTAGTCAGTGTAATGACATTCTGAGTGTTACTCTAGTCAGTGTAGAGAGCAGTGTCATGACATTCTGAGTGTTTCTTTAGTCAGTGTAGAGAGCAGTGTAATGACATTCTGAGTGTTACTCCAGTCAGTGTAAACACATTCTGAGTGTTTCTCTAGTCAGTGTAGAGAGCGGTGTAATGACATTCTGAGTGTTACTCTAGTCAGTGTAATGACATTCTGAGTGTTACTCTAGTCAGAGTAGAGAGCGGTGTAATGACATTCTGAGTGTTATCTAGTCAGTGTAATGACATTCTGTGTGTTACTCTAGTCAGTGTAATGACATTCTGAGTGTTACTCTAGTCAGTGTAATGACATTCTGAGTGTTACTCTAGTCAGTGTAATGACATTCTCTGTGTTACTCTAGTCAGTGTAATGGCATTATGAGTGTTACTCTAGTCAGTGCAATGACATTCACAGGTGTTACTCCTAGTCAGTGTCATGACATTCTGAGAGTTACTCTAGTCAGTGTAGAGAGCAGTGTAATGACATTCTGAGTGTTACTCTAGTCAGTGGAATTACATTCTGAGTCCTTTCTAGTCAGGTGTAATGACATTCTGGTGTTACTTTAGTCAGTGTAATGACATTCTGGTATTTTCTAGTCCAGTGTGAAGCAGTGTAATGACATTCTGAGTGTTACTCCAGTCAGTGTAAACACATTCTGAGTGTTTCTCTAGTCAGTGGAATGACATTCTGAGTGTTACTCTAGTCAGTGTAGAGAGCGGTGTAATGACATTCTGAGTGTTTCTTTAGTCAGTGTGAGAGCAGTGTAATGACATTCTGAGTGTTACTCTAGTCAGTGTAATGACATTTTGAGTGTTATTTTAGTCAGTGTAATGACATTCTGAGTGTTACTCTAGTCAGTGTAATGACATTCTGAGCATTACTCTAGTCAGTGTAATGACATTGAGTGTTTCTCTAGTCAGTGTAGAGAGCAGTGTAATGACATTCTGAGTGTTACTCCAGTCAGTGTAATGACATTCTGAGTGTTACTCTAGTCAGTGTAGAGAGCAGTGTCATGACATTCTGAGTGTTTCTTTAGTCAGTGTAGAGAGCAGTGTAATGACATTCTGAGTGTTACTCTAGTCAGTGTAATGACATTCTGAGTGTAACTCTAGTCAGTGCAATGACATTCTGAGTGTTACTCCAGTCAGTGTAATGACATTCTGAGTGTTACTCTAGTCAGTGTAGAGAGCAGTGTCATGACATTCTGAGTGTTTCTTTAGTCAGTGTAGAGAGCAGTGTAATGACATTCTGAGTGTTACTCTAGTCAGTGTAATGACATTTTGAGTGTTAACTTTTAGTCAGTGTAATGACATTCTGAGTGTTACTCTAGTCAGTGTAATGACATTCTGAGGCATTCACTCTAGTCAGTGTAATGACATTGCGTGTTTTACTCTAGTCAGTGTAGAGCAGTGTAATGACATTTGAGTGTTACTCCAGTCAGTGTAAACACATTCTGAGTGTTTCTCTAGCTCAGTGTAATGACATTCTGAGTGTTACTCTAGTCAGTGTGAAGAGCAGTGTCATGACAGAGGGCCCTTTAGTCAGTGTAGAGAGCAGTGTAATGACATTCTGAGTGTTATTTGAGTGTTTCTTTAGTCAGTGTAATGACATTCTGAGAGCAGTGTAATGACATTCTGAGTGTTACTCTAGTCAGTGTAGAGAGCAGTGTCATGACATTCTGAGTGTTTCTTTAGTCAGTGTAGAGAGCAGTGTAATGACATTCTGAGTGTTACTCCAGTCAGTGTAAACACATTCTGAGTGTTTCTCTAGTCAGTGTAGAGAGCGGTGTAATGACATTCTGAGTGTTACTCTAGTCAGTGTAATGACATTCTGAGTGTTACTCTAGTCAGAGTAGAGAGCGGTGTAATGACATTCTGAGTGTTATCTAGTCAGTGTAATGACATTCTGTGTGTTACTCTAGTCAGTGTAATGACATTCTGAGTGTTACTCTAGTCAGTGTAATGACATTCTTAGTGTTACTCTAGTCAGTGTAATGACATTCTGAGTGTTACTCTAGACAGTGTAATGACATTCTGAGTGTTACTTTAGTCAGTGTAATGACATTCTGAGTGTTACTCTAGTCAGTGTAATGACATTCTTAGTGTTACTCTAGTCAGTGTAATGACATTCTGAGTGTTACTCTAGACAGTGTAATGACATTCTGAGTGTTACTTTAGTCAGTGTAATGACATTCTGAGTGTTACTCAAGTCAGTGTAATGACATTCTGAGTGTTACTTTAGTCAGTGTAATGACATTCTGAGTGTTACTCAAGTCAGTGTAATGACATTCTGAGTGTTACTCTAGTCAGTGTAATGACATTCTGAGTGTTACTCTAGTCAGTGTAATGACATTCCGTGTGTTACTCTAGTCAGTGTAATGACATTCTGAGTGTTACTCTGGTCATTGTAATGACATTCTGAGTGTTACTCTAGTCAGTGTAATGGCATTCTGAGTGTTAGTCTAGTC
>NW_027013798.1:0-15180 GCF_036934945.1 Oncorhynchus masou masou | reverse complement strand
AACTACTAGTTACTAGTACCATTGTGTGTAACTACTAGTTACTAGTACCATTGTGTGTAACTACTAGTTACTAGTACCATTGTGTGTAACTACTAGTTACTAGTACCATTGTGTGTAACTACTAGTTACTAGTACCATTGTGTGTAACTACTAGTTACTAGTACCATTGTGTGTAACTACTAGTTACTAGTACCATTGTGTGTAACTACTAGTTACTAGTACCATTGTGTGTAACTACTAGTTACTAGTACCATTGTGTGTAACTACTAGTTACTAGTACCATTGTGTGTAACTACTAGTTACTAGTACCATTGTGTGTAACTACTAGTTACTAGTACCATTGTGTGTAACTACTAGTTACTAGTACCATTGTGTGTAACTACTAGTTACTAGTACCATTGTGTGTAACTACTAGTTACTAGTACCATTGTGTGTAACTACTAGTTACTAGTACCATTGTGTGTAACTACTAGTTACTAGTACCATTGTGTGTAACTACTAGTTACTAGTACCATTGTGTGTAACTACTAGTTACTAGTACCATTGTGTGTAACTACTAGTTACTAGTACCATTGTGTAACTACTAGTTACTAGTACCATTGTGTGTAACTACTAGTTACTAGTACCATTGTGTGTAACTACTAGTTACTAGTACCATTGTGTGTAACTACTAGTTACTAGTACCATTGTGTGTAACTACTAGTTACTAGTACCATTGTGTGTAACTACTAGTTACTAGTACCATTGTGTGTAACTACTAGTTACTAGTACCATTGTGTGTAACTACTAGTTACTAGTACCATTGTGTGTAACTACTAGTTACTAGTACCATTGTGTGCAACTACTAGTTACTAGTACCATTGTGTGTAACTACTAGTTACTAGTACCATTGTGTGTAACTACTAGTTACTAGTACCATTGTGTGTAACTACTAGTTACTAGTACCATTGTGTGTAACTACTAGTTACTAGTACCATTGTGTGTAACTACTAGTTACTAGTACCATTGTGTGTAACTACTAGTTACTAGTACCATGTGTGTAACTACTAGTTACTAGTACCATTGTGTGCAACTACTAGTTACTAGTACCATTGTGTGTAACTACTAGTTACTAGTACCATTGTGTGTAACTACTAGTTACTAGTACCATTGTGTGTAACTACTAGTTACTAGTACCATTGTGTGTAATTACTAGTTACTAGTACCATTGTGTGTAACTACTAGTTACTAGTACCATTGTGTGTAACTACTAGTTACTAGTACCATTGTGTGTAACTACTAGTTACTAGTACCATTGTGTGTAACTACTAGTTACTAGTACCATTGTGTGTAACTACTAGTTACTAGTACCATTGTGTGTAACTACTAGTTACTAGTACCATTGTGTGTAACTACTAGTTACTCATACGCTTGTGTGTAACTACTAGTTACTAGTACCATTGTGTGTAACTACTAGTTACTAGTACCATTGTGTGTAACTACTAGTTACTAGTACCATTGTGTGTAACTACTAGTTACTAGTACCATTGTGTGTAACTACTAGTTACTAGTACCATTGTGTGTAACTACTAGTTACCAGTACCATTGTGTGTAACTACTAGTTACTAGTACCATTGTGTGTAACTACTAGTTACTCATACGATTGTGTGTAACTACTAGTTACTAGTACCATTATGTGTAACTACTAGTTACTAGTACCAGTGTGTGTAACTACTAGTTACTAGTACCATTAGTGTAACTACTAGTTACTAGTACCATTGTGTGTAACTACTAGTTACTAGTACCATTGTGTGTAACTACTAGTTACTAGTACCATTGTGTGTAACTACTAGTTACTAGTACCATTGTGTGTAACTACTAGTTACTAGTACCATTGTGTGTAAATACTAGTTACTAGTACCATTGTGTGTAAATACTAGTTACTAGTACCATTGTGTGTGACTACTAGTTACTAAGTACCATTGTGCTTAAAGACACATTTCCAGGTATTCTATTGTTTTCTATTCACCTCATGGCGAAAATGACCCACAGCGGATAACGCACAAAATAACACACGGTTGATAACGCACAAAATGACCCACAGCGGATAACGCACAAAATAACCCACGGTTGATAACGCACAAAATGACCCACGGTCGATAACGCACAAAATAACCCACTGCTGGATAATGCCTTTTTTTTTTTTTTTTTTGTTACCTTTATTTAACCAGGCAAGTCAGTTAAGAACAAATTCTTATTTTCAATGACGGCCTGGGAACAGTGGGTTAACTGCCTGTTCAGGGGCAGAACGACAGATTTGTACCTTGTCAGCTCAGGGGGTCCAACGCTCTAACCACTAGGCTACCCTGCCGCCCCTTTGTTCCGGTGCCAAGGAAAACACATAATCACCTTGTGACTGGAGACTACAGACTAATCTAGACTGATGACAAATCAATTTAGAGCTGTGTGTATGTGTGTTTTGTCAATTCCTTAGCAGAGTATTTAGGTGTTGAATATCACACTGATGGAGGTTCAGCTGTTCTGATGGCCTTTGAAAGATATTCTGACTTCAGAGGCAGATGGTCTTATAACTAACTAAACCGCCACGCCACAGACACCAACGCCTTGCTTCCAGACAAACTAAACACCATCTTTGCTCGCTTTGAGGATAATACAGTGCCACCGTCATGGCCCGCTAACAAGTACTGCGCTGAGGGGGTGCGTGCTGAGCCCCTCCTGTACTCCCTGTTCACCCACGACTGTGTGGCCATGCACGCCTCCAACTCAATCATTAAGTTTGCAGAAGACACAATAGTTGTGGGCTTGATTACCAACAACGACAAGATGGCCTACAGGGTGGAGGTGAGAGCACTCAGAGTGTGGTGGCTGGAACCCTAACCCTAACCCTCTCACTCAACATCAACAAAACAAAGGAGATGATCATGGACTTCAGGAAACAGCAAAGGAGCATCCCCTATCCACATGGAAGGGACAGCAGTGGAGAAAGTGGAAAGTGTTAAGTTCCTCGACATACACATCAACGACAAACTGAATTGGTCCACTCACACAGACAGCATGGTGAAGCAGGCGCAACAGCACCTCTTCAACCTCAGTAGGCTGAAGAAATTTGGCTTGTCACCAAAAACACTCACAAAATTTTACAGAGCCACAATCGAGCGCATCCTGTCGAGCTGTATCACAGCTTGGTACGACAACTGCTCCGCCCTCAAACGCAAGACTCTCAGAGTGCGGTGCTTGTCTGCTGGCAACATCACCGGGGCAAAACTACCTGCCCTCCATGACACCTATAGCGCCAGATGTCACAGGAAGGCAAAATATATAATCAATATCACTTGAATAATGTATTCATCTTTTATTTTACTCATATCCCATGTATATACTGTATTTTATACTATCTACTGCATCTTGCTCTGCCGTCGGCTATCGCCTTTCATCCATATATTTACATGTAAATATTCTCATTCACACCTTTTAGACTTGTGTATTAGGTCGTTGTTGTGGTATTGTTAATTACTTGTTAGATATTACTGCACTGTCGGAAGTAGAAGCACAAGCATTTCGCTATTAACATCTGCTAACCGTGTGTATGTGACCAATAAAATGTGATTTGATTTGATTTGAACACAGGCCTAGAAACATCCATCCATGTTTGGTGAAGCCGAGAAGGCTGCTCAGTACATATTTTTCTGGAGGCGGAGGTGTTTAACGTTAACAGGAAGCCACGCAGCAGGAAGCCACGCAGCAGGAAGCCACGCAGCAGGAAGCCACGCAACAGGAAGCCACACAGCAGGAAGCCACACAGCAGGAAGCCACGCAGCAGGAAGCCACGCAGCAGGAAGCCACGCAACAGGAAGCCACACAGCAGGAAGCCACGCAACAGGAAGCCACGGCAGGAAGCCACGCAGCAGGAAGCCACGCAGCAGGAAGCCACGCAGCAGGAAGCCACGCAGCAGGAAGCCACGCAGCAGGAAGCCACAGCAGGAAGCCACGCAGCAGGAAGCCACATGGCAGGAAGCCACAGCAGGAAGCCACGCAGCAGGAAGCCACACAGCAGGAAGCCACGCAGAGCAGGAAGCCACACAGCAGGAAGCCACACAGCAGGAAGCCACGCAGCAGGAAGCCACAGCAGGAAGCCACACAGCAGGAAGCCACACAGCAGGAAGCCAACAGCAGGAAGCCACGCAGCAGGAAGCCACACAGCAGGAAGCCACACAGCAGGAAGCCACGCAGCAGGAAGCCACACAGCAGGAAGCCACGCAGCAGGAAGCAACGCAGCAGGAAGCCACACAGCAGGAAGCAACGAGCAGGAAGCCACACAGCAGGAAGCCACACAGCTGTCCATACTAGAATAATACGTCTGCTTTGCTCTGGCTTTTCAGACCAAGAGGTCTGTCGTGAAACAGAAACCCTTCAAGTCACAACCTCGACATAACAACCACAAGTAATGTTAGGAATGACCCGGTCCAAATATTTGTAACACGAACTCACCCAGCCCCGTGTAGGGTGGGAACTGACATAAGTAACATCAGGAAGGAGGCAACTTGTATGACACTAAATAATCTGTGGGAGAGGCGAGTTACTGTTACTGAAGAACCTGTTCTGGGGTTTTATACTACCTCAAAATATAAAAAGACATAAGTGTTCACTGAGCCAATAACTGATCATTGTCACTGACTCTATCATTAACTAACTTATCCCAATCACTGACTCTATCATGAACTAACTTATCCCAATCACTGACTCTATCATGAACTAACTTATCCAAATCACTGACTCTATCATGAACTAACTTATCCAAATCACTGACTCTATTATCAACTAACTTATCCAAATCACTGACTCTATCATGAACTAACTTATCCCAATCACTGACTCTATCATGAACTAACTTATCCAAATCACTGACTCTATCATGAACTATCTTATCCAAATCACTGACTCTATCATTAACTAACTTATCCAAATCACTGACTCTATCATGAACTAACTTATCCAAATCACTGACCTATCATGAACTAACTTATCCAAGTCACTGACTCTATCATGAACTAACTTATCCAAATCACTGACCTATCATGAACTAACTTAACTTTACCCTGTCAGACTACTTTACCCTGTCAGACTACTGGCTTACCCTCTGTCAGACTACTGGCTTTACCCTGTCAGACTACTTTACCCTGTCAGACTACTGGCTTTACCCTGTCAGACTACTTTACCCTGTCAGACTACTGGCTTGACCCCTGTCAGACTACTGGCTTTACCCTGTCAGACTACTGGCTTTACCCTGTCAGACTACTTTTGCCTGTCAGACTACTGGCTTTACCCTGTCAGACTACTGGCTTTACCCTGTCAGACTACTTTACCCCTGTCAGACAACTTTACTCTGTTAGACTACTGGCTTTACCCTGTCAGACTACTTTTACCCTGTCAGACCACTTTACCCTGTCAGACAACTTTACTCTGTTAGACTACTGGCTTTACCCTGTCAGACTACTTTACCCTGTCAGACAACTTTACTCTGTCAGACTACTGGCTTTACCCTGTCTGACTACTTTACCCTGTCAGACTACTGGCTTGACCCTGTCAGACTACTTTACCCTGTCAGACTACTACCCTGTCAGACTACTTTACCCTGTTAGACTACTGGCTTTACCCTGTCAGACTACTGGCTTTACCCTGTCAGACTACCTTACTCCTGTCAGACTACTGGCTTTACCCTGTCAGGACTACTGGCTTTACCCTGTCAGACTACTTTACCCTGTCAGACTACTGGCTTTACCCTGTCAGACTACTTTACCCTGTCAGACTACTGGGCTTTACCCCTGTCAGACTACTGGCTTTACCCTGTCAGACTACTGAGTATTTACCCTGTCAGACTACTGGCTTTACCCTGTCAGGACAACTGGCTTTACCCTGTCAGACTACTTTACCCCCGTCAGACTACTTTACCCCTGTCAGACTACTTTACTCTGCCAGACTACTGGCTTTACCCTGTCAGACTACTGGCTTTACCCTGTCAGACTACTTTACTCTGTCAGACTACTGGCTTTACCCTGTCAGACTACTGGCTTTAACCTGTCAGACTACTTTACCCTGTCAGACTACTTTAGAGAGACTACTGGCTTTACCCTGTCAGGGACTACTTTACCCTGTCAGACTACTGGCTTACCCTGTCAGACTACTTTACCCTGTCAGACCACTTTACCCTGTCAGACTACTGGCTTTACCCCTGTCAGACTACTGGCTTTACCCTGTCAGACTACAGTCAGACTACTTTACCCTGTCAGACTACTTTATTCTGTCAGACTAGGGAGGAGGACCCTGTCAGACTACTGGGCTTACCCTGTCAGACTACTTTACTCTGTTAGGACTACTGGCTTTACCCTGTCAGACTACTGGCTTTACCCTGTCAGACTACTTTACCCTGTCAGACTACTTTACCCTGTCAGACTACTTTACTCTGTCAGACTACTGGCTTTACCCTGTCAGACTACTTTACCCTGTCAGACTACTGGCTTGACCCTGTCAGACTACTTTACCCTGTCAGACTACTTTACCCTGTCAGACTACTTTACCTGTTAGACTACTGGCTTTACCCTGTCAGACTACTGGCTTTACCCTGTCAGACTACTTTACCCTGTCAGACTACTGGCTTTACCCTGTCAGACTACTGGCTTTACCCTGTCAGACTACTGGCTTTACCCTGTCAGACTACTGGCTTTACCCTGTCAGACTACTGGCTTTACCCTGTCAGACTACTGGCTTTACCCTGTCAGACTACTGGCTTTACCCTGTCAGACTACTTTACCCTGTCAGACTACTTTACCCTGTCAGACTACTTTACTCTGCCAGACTAATGGGCTTTACCCTGTCAGACTACTTTACTCTGTCAGACTACTGGCTTTACCCTGTCAGACTACTGGCTTTACCCTGTCAGACTACTTTACCCTGTCAGACTACTGGCTTGACCCTGTCAGACTACTTTACTCAGTCAGACTACTGGCTTTACCCTGTCAGACTACTGGCTTTACCTAGTCAGACTACTGGCTTGACCCTGTCAGACTACTTTACTCTGTAAGACTACTGGCTTTACTCTGTCAGACTACTGGCTTTACCCTGTCAGTCTACTTTACACTGTCAGACTACTGGCTTTACCCTGTCAGACTACTTTACCCTGTCAGACTACTGGCTTTACACTGTCAGACTACTGGCTTTACCCTGTCAGACTACTTTACCCTGTTAGACTACTGGCTTTACCCTGTAAGACTACTTTACCCTGTCAGACTACTGGCTTTACCCTGTCAGACTACTGGCTTTACCCTGTCAGACTACTGGCTTTACCCTGTCAGACTACTGGCTTTAACATGTCAGACTACTTTACCCTGTCAGACTACTTTACTTTGTCAGACTACTGGCTTTACTTAGGACTACTTTACTGTCAGACTACTGGCTTTACCCTGTCAGACTTTACTGTCAGACTACTTTACCCTGTCAGACTACTGGCTTTACCCTGTCAGACTACTTTTACCCTGTCAGACTACTGGCTTTACCCTGTCAGACTACTTTTTAACATGTCAGACTACTTTACCCTGTCAGACAACTTTACTCTGTTAAGACTACTGGCTTTACCCTGTCAGACTACTGGCTTTACCCTGTCAGACAACTTTACCCTGTCAGACAACTTTACCCTGTCAGACTTCTGGCTTTACCCTGTCAGACTACTGGCTTTCCACTGTCAGACTACTGGCTTTACTCTGTCAGACTACTGGCTTTACCCTGTCAGACTACTGGCTTTAACATGTCAGACTACTTTACCCTGTCAGACTACTTTACTCTGTCAGACTACTGGCTTTACCCTGTCAGACTACTTTACTCTGTCAGACTACTGGCTTTACCCTGTCAGACAACTTTACCCAGTCAGACTACTGGCTTTACCCTGTCAGACTACTGGCTTTACCCTGTCAGACTGTCAGAATACTTTACCCTGTCAGACTACTGGTTAAACCCTGTCAGACTACTTTACCCTCTCAGACTACTTTACCTTCAGACTACTTTACTCTGTCAGACTACTGGCTTTACCCTGTCAGACTACTTTACCCTGTCAGACTACTGGCTTGACCCTGTCAGACTACTGGCTTTACCCTGTCAGACTACTGGCTTTACCCTGTCAGACTACAGGCTTTACCCTGTCAGACTACTTTACCCTGTCAGACTACTTTACTCTGTTAGACTACTGCTTTACCCTGTCAGACTACTGGCTTTACCCTGTCAGACTACCCACCCTGTCAAACTACTGGTTTTACCCAGTCAGACCACTGGCTTTACCCTGTCAGACTACTGGCTTTACCCTGTCAGACTACTTTACCCCCGCTTTCAGACTACTTTACCCCGTCAGACTACTTTACCCTGTCAGACTACTTTACCCTGTCAGACTACTGGCTTTACCCTGTCAGACTACTGGCTTTACCCTGTCAGACTACTTACCCCTGTCAGACTACTGTTTATCCTGTCAGACTACTTTACTCAGTCAGACTACTGGCTTTACCCTGTCAGACTACTGGCTTTACCCTGTCAGACTACTTTACCCTGTCAGACTACTGGCTGATCCTGTCAGACTACTTTACTCTGTAAGACTACTGGCTTTACTCTGTCAGACTACTGGCTTTACCCCTGTCAGACTACTTTACACTGTCAGACTACTGGCTTACCCCTGTCAGACTACTGGCTTTACCCTGTCAGGACTACTTCACTCCTGTCAGACTACTGGCTTGACCCTGTCAGACTGTCAGACTACCTTTACCCTGTCAGACTACTGGCTTTACCCTGTCAGACTACTTTACCCCTGTCAGACTACTGGCTTGACCCTGTCAGACTACTTTACCCTGTAAGACTACTGGCTTTACCCTGTCAGACTACTGGCTTTACCCTGTCTACTGGCTTTAGAGACTACTGGCTTTACCTCTGTCAGACTACTGGTTTTACCCTGTCAGACTACTTTACCCTGTCAGACTACTGGCTTTTACTCCTGTCAGACTACTTTACCCTGTCAGACTACTGGCTTTACCCTGTCAGACTACTTTACCCTGTCAGACTACTGGCTTTACCCTGTCAGACTACTTTACCCTGTCAGGACTACTGGCTTCACTCTGTCAGACTACTGGCTTTACCCTGTCAGACTACTGGCTTTACCCTGTCAGACTACTGGCTTTACCCTGTCAGACTACTGGCTTTACCCTGTCAGACTACTGGCTTTACCCTGTCAGACTACTTTACCCTGTCAGACTACTGGCTTTACCCTGTCAGACTACTATACCCTGTCAGACTACTGGCTTTACCCTGTCAGACTACTTTACCTTGTCGACTACTTTACCCTGTCAGACTACTGGCTTTACCCTGTCAGACTACTTTACTCTGTCAGACTACTGGCTTTACCCTGTCAGACTAACTGGCTTTACCCTGTCAGACTACTTCACCTGTCGACTACTTTACCCTGTCAGACTACTTACTCTGCAGACTATTGGCTTACCTGTCAGACTACTTTACCCTGTCAGACTACTGGCTTTACCCTGTCAGACTACTACCTGTACTTTACCCCTGTCAGACTGACTGGACTTTACCCCTGTCAGACTACTTTACCCTGTCAGACTACTGGCTTTACCCTGTCAGACTACTGGCTTTACCCTGTCAGACTACTGGCTTTACCCTGTCAGACTACTGTTACTCCTGTCAGACTACTGGCTTTACTCATGTCAGACTATTTACTCTGTCAGACTACTGCTTTACCTGTCAGACTACTTGACTCCTGTCAGACTCACCCTGTCAGACTACTTTACCCTGTCAGACTACTTTACCCTGTCAGACTACTTCACCCTGTCAGACTACTGTCACTCTGTCAGACTACTTTACCCTGTCAGACTACTGGCTTTAACCTGTCAGACTACTTTACCCTGTCAGACTACTTGCTTTACCCTGTCAAGACTACTGTACCCTGTCAGACTACTTTTACCCTGTCATGATCTACTTTCACTCCTGTCAGACTACTTTACCCTGTCAGACTACTTTACCCTGTCAGACTACTTTACCCTGTCAGACTACTGGCTTGACCCTGTCAGACTACTGAAATCTACTGCTGTAGATTTGACAGTTTCATTGCATTCTTCTCTCTCCCTTGATCTCTGATAGTCTCAGTGCTGCATGTTTTTCCACTGGCCACATTTAAACGCTGTCACATTTACAGTGTGACTATAGTATATCGATAAATAATAGTACTTATTAATAATATCATGACTTTCTATCTGCCCAGGGAGGGAGGTATCAAATTTAGCAGGAGGGCCTTGGTGGTGGTGGTGAATGTATATGTGGCTGGGGACGAGCGCTGTATTCAAACCTCAGCCCAAAGCAGAGAGAGAGAGAGAGAGAGAGAGAGAGAGAGAGAGAGAGAGGGAGGGAGAGAGAGAGGAGAGAGGAGAGAGAGAGAGAGGGAGGAACAGGAGGACAATGAGGAGGAGGAGGAGGAACAGGATGAGGAGCAGGAGAAGGAGGAGGAGCAGGAGGAGGAGGAGGAGGGGGAGCTGGAGCAGGAGAAGGTACAGGAGGAGGAGTAGGGAGGAGGAACAGAAGGAGGAGCAGGAGGAGGAGGAGGAACAGGAGGAGGAGGTACAGGAGGAGGAGCAGGAGGAGGAGGAGGAGGAGGAGGAGGAGGAACAGGAGGAGGAGCAGGAGGAGGTACAGGAGGAGGAGCAGGAGGAGGAGCAGGAGAGAGACAGGAGGAGGAGCAGGAGGAGGAACAGGAGGACAATGAGGAGGAGGAGGAATAGGAGGAGGTACAGGAGGAGCGGGAGGAGGAGGAGCAGGAGGAGGAACAGGAGGAGGAGCAGGAGGAGGAGCAGGAGGAACAGGAGGAGGAGCAGGAGGAGGAGCAGGAGGAGGCAGGAGGAGGAACAGGAGGACAAGAGGAGGAGGAGGAGAGGAGGAGGAGGAGGAGGAGGAGGAGGAGGAGGAGGAGGGAGGAACAGGAGGAGGAGGAGATAGGAGGAACAGGAGGAGGAGCAGGAGAAGGAGGAGTAGGAGGAACAGGAGGAGGAGCAGGAGAAGGAGGAGTCGGGAGGAACAGGAGGAGGAGCAAGGAGAAGGAACAGGAGGAGGAGCAGGAGAAGAGGAGGAGCAGGAGGAGAAGCAGGAGGAGGAACAGGGTTAGGAACAGTAAGAGGAGGAGCAGGAGGAGGTACAGGAGGAGAAGCAGGAGGAGGTAGCAGGAGGAGGAGCAGGAGGAGGAGCAGGGAGGAGGAACAGGAGGAGGAACAGGAGGAGGAGCAGAGAGGAGGAGTGGAGGAACAGGAGGAGGAGCAGGAGAAGAGGAGGAGTCAGGAGGAACAGGGGTAGGAACAGTAGGAGGAGGAGCAGGAGAAGGAACAGGAGGAGGAGCAGGAGGAGGAGCAGGAAAAGGAGGAGGAGCATGAGGAGGAGCAGGGCGAGGAGGAGCAAGAGAGGGAGGAGGAAAGGGAGGAAGAGCAGGAGAAGGAGCAGGAGGAGGAGGAGCAGGAGGAGAAGCAGGAGGAGGTACAGGAGGAGGAGCAGGAGGAGGCAGAGGAGCCGGAAGAGGTAGGAGTACAGGAAGAGGAACAGGAGGAGAAGGAGGAGAGGAGGAACAGGAGGAGGAGCAGGAGAAGGAGGAGTCGGAGGAACAGGAGTCGGAGCAGGGAGAAGGAACAGGAGGAGGAGCAGGAGAAGCAGGAGGAGGAACAGGGTTAGGAACAGTAAGAGGAGGAGCAGGAGGAGGTCCAGGAGGAGAAGCAGGAGGAGGAGCAAGAGGAGCGGAACAGGAACAGGAGAAGGAGGAGGAAAAGGAGGAGGAGGAGGAGGAGGAGGAACAGGAGAGAGGAGAAGGAAGAGGAGGAGGAGCGAGAGGAGGAGGAACAGAACAGGAGAAGGAGGAGGGAAAGGAGGAGTCGGAGGAGGAGAGTCGGTACAGAGGAGGAGGAGGAAGAGCAGGAGAAGGAGGAGAAGGAAGAGGAGGAGGAGCGAGACAAGCAGGTCTGCTCCTGTCTGCTCCTGTCTATTAATCTCCGTTCTCCCTGCTCTGCTCTGTAGCAGCTGTCTGTCACCATGTTAGCTTAGTGAGGTAGTCAGCTCGTTCATACATGTCAGGTTCTGACCCTAATGGCTTATTTGGCTCTGGCCAATGAAGAAGCACAGGAAATGATGTACACTGTCCTGAGATAAGATCAGAACTGTTTCAGAACGAGGGAAAGCTTCTTGTCCACTATCCCCGTGGTCTAGCCAAAAGGAAAGGGGTGTAGAGATGTTAGATCTGGATAGATGAATAAATAATGATATTTGTTTTGACGGGCATTAGTACCGTACAGTGCTAAGGAAATACCAACATGTTCACCTATTATTTGGAAGAGTTGAGTCCTGTATCTGAACTGAGACCTGTAATTCAGAACCAGCTATGCAGTGACGCGTCACGCGTACATCCGCGACCTACAGAGGAAATAACAAGGTCTCCCACGTAATTATATCATTTTATAATTCACATTTTTTTTTAAATTACTTGATCTGACTTTAAATTTATCTCGGAAATCTGGAACTAAAATCTCGCTATATTTGGTCCGAATAAACAAAAAACAACAACGTTCTGTTCAGACGTTAAAAGTCTTTCAGTCTAAAAAGAACAAAAATGAATTAGGCTTCCTGTATCTAAAGACTATTCAACGTGTTAAATACATAAAACCTCTAACCTCTAGACATTTATGCTGCAACGCAGAGCAATAAAGAAATGCACAGTTTCATACAGGTATTTCTGTTTAATGTTACGGGGTAATTATAAAGAAAAGAAAAAAACGTTTCTAATTGCCCACCTCCCCTTCAATTGTTTCCCTCCCTTCACACCCATTGATTTCCTTCCTTAAAGCTAATGTTGGCAGTTGGTGGCAGCTGCTAGTAGCTACCAACACATACTGCCTACTGTGCTGTACAGTGTTGCCCAAGGCGGTATGGTCATTATAGCCATCGGAGGAAGGAAAATTGAAATGGAAAATGTATTTAGCTCCTGTTAAAATGTGAGAGGCCATTAGAACAAGGGGGAGGGGGTCAGGGTTCTACCTTGTCTAGACGCAGTGGAGTTTCACAACTGATAGGAAGTCTATTGAGTGTTCCAAATGCTCAGTGAAGTTCACACACATGGTACTATCCACAACTCCCAACACCTCCACAAAATGAATCCCTCACCTTGTTTCCTGTTTCAGCCTGTAAAAGTTGTTCCCTTCGCTTATTTTCCCTACGTGATGTGAGTTTTACATTACTAAACATCTCTGCCGCCTCATCTCAACAACAAGATCAAAAAAGACATTGAATATCCCTTTGAGCGGTGAAGTTATTAATGACACTTTGGATGGTGTATCAATACACCCAGTCACTACGAAGATACAGGCGTCCTTCCTAACACAGTTGCCGGAGCGGAAGGAAACCTCTCAGGGATTTCACAGTAAATGCAAATGGTGACTTTAAAACAGAGTTTACAAGCATTTCCCCTGCAATAACATCTACTAAACATTGACCAATAAAATTTGATTTGGCTGTGATAGGAGAAAGCTGAGGATGGATCAACAACACTGTAGTTACTCCACAACACTAACCTAATTGACAGAGTGAAAAGAAGGAAGTCTGTACAGAAGAAAAATATTCCAAAACATGCTTCCTGTTTTCAACAAGGGACTAAAGTAATACTGCAAAAAATGTGTCAAAGCAATTCACTTTTTGTCCTGAATACAAAGTGTTATGTTTGGGTCAAATCCAACACAACACATCACTCAGTACCCCTCTCCATATGTTCAAGCATAGTAGTGGCTACGCCATGTTATGGGTATGCTTGTCATCATTAAGGACTGGGGAGTTTTTCAGGATAAATAAGAAAGGGAATGGCGCTAAGCACAAGACAAAATTCTAGAGGAAAACCTGGTTCAGTCTGCTTTCCACCAGACACTGGGAGATGAATTCACCTTTCAGTAGGACAATAACCTAAAACACAAGGCCAGATCTACACTGGAGTTGCTTACCAAGAAGACAGAGAATGTTCCTGAGTGGCCAAGTTACAGTTTTGACTTAAATCTACTTGAAAATCTATGGCAAGACCTGAAAATGGTTGTCTAGCAATGATGAACAACCAATTTGGCAGAGCTTGAAGAATGTTGAATTCCCCCTTCTGACACCCAGGTGGCGACACGCATCTCCACGTGCCCGGCAGATATCTCAGGTTGGATGTCGGCCCACCACCTCAAGCTCAACCTGGACAAGATGGAGCTGCTCTTCCTCCCGGGGAAGGCCTGCCACTTAAAGACCACCGAGATCACGGTTGACAACTCCACAGTGTCGCCCTCCCAGAGTGCAAAGAACCTTGGTGTGACCTCTGGACAACACCCTGTCGTTCTCTGAAAACAAGTGACCCGTTCCTTCAGGTTCACGCTCTACAACAGCCGTAGAGTACGACCCAACCTCACACAGGAAGCAGCGCATGTCCTAATCCAGGCACTTGTCATCTCCCGTCTGGACTACTACAACTCTCTGCTGGCTGGGCTCCGCGCTTCTGCCATCAAACCCTTCAACTTATCCAGAACACTGCAACCCGCCTGGTGTTCAAACATTCCCAAGCCCTCTCATGTCACCCTGCTCCTCCTCACACTCCACTGGCTTCTAGTCGAAGCTCACGTCCATGTTGCTTACCTACAGAGCAGCAAGAGGAACTGCCCCTCCCTACTTTCAGGCTATGTTCAAACCCCCAACCTGAACACTCCGTTCTGCTACCTCATATCTCTCCTAGCTATCTTATTAAGATGAATACATTAACTTTAAGTCGCTCTGGATAAGAGTGTCTGCTAAATTACAAAAATGTTTAAAAATGTATGTAAATGTTGAACAATCCTGGTGTGGAAAGCTCTTAAGAGATGTACCCAAAAAGACTCACAGCTGTAATCAATGCCAAATGTGATTCAAACATGTATAGACTCACGGGGTTGAAACCAAGATAGATAGATATATGAGTGTTTTATTTTTCATAAATGTTTTATAAATGTTAGAATTTTTCTTACACTTAACGAGTATTTCAGGTAGATCGTTGACGAAAAATACAATAAATGGGTTCAGTAAGTATATGTGAGAACTTGTTAGTGGGTTCAGTAAGTA
>NW_027013797.1:5000-15181 GCF_036934945.1 Oncorhynchus masou masou | reverse complement strand
CTAATCTCCACCCAGTACCCTGAACTATAGTCACTGTTACTAGCCTCCCCCAGTACCCTGAACTATAGTAACTGTTACTAGCCTCCACCCAGTACCCTGCCGTGAACTATAGTCACTGTTACTAGCCTCCCCCCAGTACCCTGAACTATAGTCACTGTTACTAGCCTCCCCCCAGTACCCTGAACTATAGTCACTGTTACTAGTCTCCCCGCAGTACCCTGAACTATAGTCACTGTTACTAGCCTCCCCCAGTACCCTGAATTATAGTCACTGTTACTAGCCTCCCCCCAGTACCCTGAACTATAGTCACTGTTACTAGTCCTCCCCCCAGTACCTTGAATTATAGTCACTGTTACTAGCCTCCCCCCAGTACCCTGAACTATGGTCACTGTTACTAGCCTCCACCCAGTACCCTGAACTATAGTCACTGTTACTAGTCTCCCCCCAGTACCCTGAACTATAGTCACTGTTACTAGCCTCCCCAGTACCCTGAACTATAGTCACTGTTACTAGCCTCCCCCCAGTACCCTGAACTATATTCACTGTTACTAGTCTCCCCCCAGTACCCTGAACTATAGTCACTGTTACTAGCCTCCCCCCAGTACCCTGAACTATAGTCACTGTTACTAGTCTCCCCCCAGTACCCTGAACTATAGTCACTGTTACTAGCCTCCACCCAGTACCCTGCCCTGAACTATAGTCACTGTTACTAGCCTCCCCCCAGTACCCTGAACTATAGTCACTGTTACTAGTCTCCCCCCCAGTACCCTGAACTATAGTCACTGTTACTAGCCTCCCCCAATACCCTGAACTATAGTCACTGTTACTAGCCTCCCCCAGTACCCTGAACTATAGTCACTGTTACTAATCTCCACCCAGTACCCTGAACTATAGTCACTGTTACTAATCTCCACCCAGTACCCTGAACTATAGTCACTGTTACTAGCCTCCACCCAGTACCCTGCCCTGAACTATAGTCACTGTTACTAGCCTCCCCCCAGTACCCTGAACTATAGTCACTGTTACTAGCCTCCCCCCAGTACCCTGAACTATAGTCACTGTTACTAGCCTCCCCCCAGTACCCTGAACTATAGTCACTGTTACTAGCCTCCCCCAGTACCCTGAACTATAGTCACTGTTACTAGCTTCCCCCAGTACCCTGAACTATAGTCACTGTTACTAGCCTCCCCCCAGTACCCTGAACTATAGTCACTGTTACTAACCTCCACCCAGTACCCTGAACTATAGTCACTGTTACTAATCTCCACCCAGTACCCTGAACTATAGTCACTGTTACTAGCCTCCACCCAGTACCCTGCCCTGAACTATAGTCACTGTTACTAGCCTCCCCCAGTACCCTGAACTATAGTCACTGTTACTAGTCTCCCCCCAGTACCCTGCCCTGAACTATAGTCACTGTTACTAGCCTCCACCCAGTACCCTGCCCTGAACTATAGTCACTGTTACTAGTCTCCCCCAGTACCCTGAACTATAGTCACTGTTACTAGTCTCCCCCCAGTACCCTGAACTATAGTCACTGTTACTAGCCTCCACCCAGTACCCTGAACTATAGTCACTGTTACTAGCCTCCACCCAGTACCCTGAACTATAGTCACTGTTACTAGCCTCCACCCAGTACCCTGAACTATAGTCACTGTTACTAGCCTCCCCCCAGTACCCTGAACTATAGTCACTGTTACTAGCCTCCACCCAGTACCCTGAACTATAGTCACTGTTACTAGCCTCCACCCAGTACCCTGAACTATAGTCACTGTTACTAACCTCCACCCAGTACCCTGAACTATAGTCACTGTTACTAGTCTCCCCCCAGTACCCTGCCCTGAACTATAGTCACTGTTACTAGCCTCCCCCCAGTACCCTGAACTATAGTCACTGTTACTAGTCTCCCCCCAGTACCCTGAACTATAGTCACTGTTACTAATCTCCACCCAGTACCCTGAACTATAGTCACTGTTACTAATCTCCACCCAGTACCCTGAACTATAGTCACTGTTACTAGCCTCCCCCCAGTACCCTGAACTATAGTCACTGTTACTAATCTCCACCCAGTACCCTGAACTATAGTCACTGTTACTAACCTCCACCCAGTACCCTGAACTATAGTCACTGTTACTAATCTCCACCCAGTACCCTGAACTATAGTCACTGTTACTAGCCTCCACCCAGTACCCTGCCCTGAACTATAGTCACTGTTACTAGCCTCCCCCCAGTACCCTGAACGATAGTCACTGTTACTAGCCTCTCCCAGTACCCTGAACTATAGTCACTGTTACTAATCTCCACCCAGTACCCTGAACTATAGTCACTGTTACTAGCCTCCACCCAGTACCCTGCCCTGAACTATAGTCACTGTTACTAGCCTCCCCCAGTACCCTGAACTATAGTCACTGTTACTAGCCTCTCCCAGTACCCTGAACTATAGTCACTGTTACTAATCTCCACCCAGTACCCTGAACTATAGTCACTGTTACTAGCCTCCACCCAGTACCCTGCCCTGAACTATAGTCACTGTTACTAGCCTCCCCCAGTACCCTGAACTATAGTCACTGTTACTAGCCTCCCCCCAGTACCCTGAACTATAGTCACTGTTACTAGCCTCCCCCAGTACCCTGACCACTGTGACTGACCCAAACTTAAGGAAAGCTTTGACTATGTACATACTCAGTGAGCATTGCCTTGCTATTGAGAAAAGCCGCCATAGGCAGACATGGCTCTCAAGAGAAGACAGGCTATGTGCACACTGCCCACAAAATGAGGTGGAAACTGAGCTGCACTTCCTAACCTCCTGTCAAATGTATGACCATATTAGAGACACATATTTCCCTCAGATTACACAGATCCACAAAGAATTAGAAAACATAGCAGATTTTGATAAACTCCCATATCTACTGGGTGAAATTCCACAGTGTGACATCACAGCAGCAAGATTTGTGACCTGTTGCCACAAGAAAAGGGCAACCAGTGAAAAACAAACAATATTGTAAATACAACCCATATTTACGTTTATTTATTTTCCCTTTTGTACTTTAACCATTTGCCCATCGGTACAACACTGTATAGAGACATAATATGACATTTGAATTGTCTTTATTCTTTTGGAACTTCTGTGAGTGTAATGTTTACAGTAAATTTTTTATTGTTTGTTTCACTTGCTTTGGCAATTTTAACATATGTTTCCCATGCCAATAAAGCCCCTTGAATTGAATTGAGAGAGAGAGAGAGAGAGAGAGAGAGGGGGAAGGGAGAGTGTGTGTGTGAGAGAGAGAGAGAGAGAGAGAGAGAGAGAGAGAGAGAGAGAGAGAGAGAGAGAGAGAGAGAGAGAGAGAGAGAGAGAGAGAGACAGAGAGAGAGAGAGAGAGAGAGGGGAAGGAAGAGTGTGTGTGAGAGAGAGAGAGAGAGAGCGAGAAGAGCCGAGAGTGAGGCAGCTGTAGCATGACAATGATCTTCGCCTCTCCATGGTTACTGATGCCTGTTTGGAAAACAAATATGATCATTCTCCCACGAGCAATGCTGCTATCACTCCCTTTCCCCGTCTCCCCTCATCTCTCTCTCTCTTTCCCTCTCCCACACTCTCTCTAACTCTCTCCCTTTTCCTGTCTCTCCCCTTCTCTCTCTCTCTCTCTCACACACACTCTCCCCCTCTCTCTATCTGTGGCAAAATGGTTTATATAAAAAAAATACATTTATAAAAGTGTGTCTTGCCTCAGTCTCTCCCCCAAGAAATTGCAGTCCGTGATTGGAGTGGACTTTTCACACACAGCAGCGAGCCATGCAGCCAGCAGCCACATCAACGATGTCTAGGAGAAGCTGTGACATGTCCCCCCTCCTCTCCTCCTTTCCTCCTCTCCTCATCTCCTCTCCTCATCGCCTCTGCTATGGCTAAGAGGATGAGTGTGCCGTTGGTAGGAGGTTTCATAGAACACTGGCATCGCTGAGGCATCCAGCCCTTGCTGAGTACCCCCATGCTCCTGACAATTGATGGCTTGGCATACATTGATGGTTTGGCATACATTGATGGCTTGGCATACATTGATGGCTTGGCATACATTGATGGCTTGGCATACATTGATGGCTTGGCATACATTGATGGCTTCTAGCTATGTCAGGTCAATTCATGTAGGAATAATAATTAGCTATTTGTCGTTGTGCCCCTGTCACAGCTGAAACCAAGTAGAAAAAAACATAGCATTGAAAATATATACGTTATAAAGTAAACGCATACAGAATGCTGTAATATTTGCCAACCTCAACGATCCCATTATTTCAGCTGCAGATATCTTGCTAAGAAATGAGACAGAGAAAGTCAGAGACCTTTAAAAAAATATATGAATTTTACCACCCTGTCCTCCTCCTTTGTCTCTCTAACCCAGCCGTCTGTGTGTGGTCTTAGTACCTCCTAAATAATACACCACCACGCGTAATTACCACTAAATTATTTCCATTATTAATGTAGAAAATGTATCAGCAAACCTCATCTAATGGTTAAATACTTTCTACCACTACCCCTACCTCTCTCTATGTCTCTCTACCTCTCTACCTCTCTGTCTCTCTCTCTCTCTCTCTCTCTCTATCGCTCTATGTCTCTCTCTCTACCTCTCTACCTCTCTCTCTCTACCTCTCTGTCTCTCTCTCTCTGTCTCTCTCTCTCTCTGTCTCTCTCTCTCTCTGTCTCTCTACCTCTCTCTCTCTCTCTCTATCTCTCTCTCTATGTCTCTCTCTCTCTCTGTCTGTCTCTCTCTCTGTCTCTCTCTCTCTGTCTGTCTCTCTACCTCTCTGTCTCTACCTCTCTGTCTCTCTCTGTATGTCTCTCTTTCTCTTTCTATCTGTCTTTCTACCTACCTCCCTCTCTTTCTGTCTGTCTGTCTGTCTGTCTGTCTGTCTGTCTGTCTGTCTGTCTGTCTGTCTGTCTGTCTGTCTGTCTGTCTGTCTGTCTGTCTCACTCTCTGTTTTTCCTTCTCTCTCTCTTCCCCCTCTCTATTCCCCCCCCCCAACTCTCTCCCTGATCACAGCCTTGGTTAATTAGTTGGTTTGTGTCTGGGCATGGACCATTGGCTGCAGCTGATTAAGAGACGATAGGAGAGGCTACTATTTAAATCAAGCACTAAACAACCCATCTAATTAGACAGACATTACAACCATGAATATCCTTCAGAGATAGAAGCTGTTTTACATAATCAGCGTCATTATTTGATAGTAGTACATTATTATTAGATACTAGTACATTATTAAATCATTATTAGATAGTAGTACATCATAATTAGATAGTAGTACATTATTACATTATTATTATATAATAGCACATTATTATTAGATATCAGTACATTATTACATTGTTATTAGATAGCGGTACATTATTAGATTATTATTAGATAGGAGTACATTATTACTTTATTATTAGATAGTAGTACATTATTATTAGATAGTAGTACATTATTACATTATTATTAGATAGGAGTACATGATTATTATATAGTAGTACATTATTATTAGATAGTAGTACATTATTACATTATAATTAGATAGTGGTACATTATTATATAGTAGTACATTATTACATTATCATTATATAACAGTACATTATTACGTTATTATTATATAGCAGTACATTATTACATCATTATTAGATAGTAGTACATCATAATTAGATAGTAGTACATTATTACATTATTATTATATAATAGCACATTATTATTAGATATCAGTACATTATTACATTGTTATTAGATAGCGGTACATTATTAGATTATTATTAGATAGGAGTACATTATTACTTCATTATTAGATAGTAGTACATTATTATTAGATAGTAGTACATTATTACATTATTATTAGATACTAGTACATTATTATTAGATATTATTACATTATTACATCATTATTAGATAGTAGTACATTATTACATTATTATTAGATAGCAGTACGTACTTATTATAGAGTAGTACATTATTATTAGATAGTAGTACATTTTTACATTATTATTAGATAGTGGTACATTATTATTATATAGTAGTACATTATTACATTATCGTTATATAGCAGTACATTATTACATTATTATTATATAGCAGTACATTATTACATTATTATTAGATAGTAGTACATTATTATTAGAGAGTAGTACATTATTACATTATTATTAGATAGCAGTACATTATTACATCATTGTTATATAGCAGTACATTATTACATTATTATTAGATAGTAGTACATAATTATTATATAGTAGTACATTATTATTCGATAGTAGTACATTATTATTAGATAGTAGTACATTATTATTAGATACCAGTACATTAATACATCATTATTAGATAGTCGTACATTATTATTAGATATTAGTACATTATTATTAAAGAGTAGTACATTATAACAGTATTATTAGATAGCAGTACATTATTACATTATTATTATATAGCAGTACATTATTACATTATTATTATATAGCAGTACATTATTACATTATTATTAGATAGTAGTACATTATTATTAGAGAGTAGTACATTATAACATTATTATTAGATAGCAGTACATTATTACATTATTATTATTATATAGTAGTACATTATTATTATATAGTAGTACATTATTATTAGATAGTAGTACATCATTATTATATAGTAGTACATTATTATTAGATAGTAGTACATTATTATTATATAGTTGTAAATTATTATTCGATAGTAGTACATTATTATTAGATAGCAGTACATTATTACATTATTATCAGATAGTACTACATTATAATTAGATAGTAGTACATTATTATTATATAGTAGTACATCATTATTATATAGCAGTACATTATTACATTATTATTATATAGCAGTACATTATTACATTATTATTAGATAGCAGTACATTCTTACATTATTATTAGATAGTAGTACATTATTATTAGAGTAGTACATTATAACATTATTATTAGATAGCAGTACATTATTAAATTATTATTAGATAGTAGTACATTATTTTTAGATAGTAGTACATCATTATTAGATAGTAGTACATTATTATTATTTAGTAGTACATTATTATTCGATAGTAGTACCTTATTATTATATAGCAGTACATTTTCACATTATTATTAGATAGTAGTACATTAATATTAGATAGTAGTACATTATTATTAGAGAGTAGTACATTATTACATTATTATTAGATAGCAGTACATTATAGTATTATTATTAGATAGTAGTACATTATTATTAGAGCGTAGTACTTTATAACATTATTATTAGATAGTAGTACATTATTACATCATTATTAGATACTTCTACATTATTATTAGAGAGTAGTACACTATAACATTATTATTAGATAGCAGTACATTATTACATTATTATGTAGTAGTACATTATTATTAGATAGTAGTACATCATTATTATATAGTAGTACATTATTATTAGATAGTAGTACAATATTACATTATTATTAGATAGTAGTACATTATTATTAGAGAGTAGTACATTATAACATTATTATTAGATAGCAGTACATTATTAAATTATTATTAGATAGTAGTACATTATTTTTAGATAGTAGTACATCATTATTAGATAGTAGTACATTATTATTATATAGTAGTACATTATTATTCGATAGTAGTACCTTATTATTATATAGCAGTACATTTTCACATTATTATTAGATAGTAGTACATTAATATTAGATAGAAGTACATTATTATTAGAGAGTAGTACATTATTACATTATTATTAGATAGCAGTACATTATAGTATTATTATTAGATAGTAGTACATTATTATTAGAGCGTAGTACTTTATAACATTATTATTAGATAGTAGTACATTATTACATCATTATTAGATACTTCTACATTATTATTAGAGAGTAGTACACTATAACATTATTATTAGATAGCAGTACATTATTACATTATTATGTAGTAGTACATTATTATTAGATAGTAGTACATCATTATTATATAGTAGTACATTATTATTAGATAGTAGTACAATATTACGTTATTATTATATAGTAGTACATTATTATTAGATAGCAGTACATTATTACATTATTATTATATAGTAGTACATTATTACATTATTATTAGATAGTTGTACATTATTATTAGATAGCAGTACATTATTACATTATTATTATATAGCAGTGCATTGTTATTAGATAGTAGTACATTACTACATTGATATTATATAGTAGTACATTATTATTAGATAGCGGTACATTATTACATTATTATTATATAGTAGTACATTATTATTAGATAGTAGTACATTATTATTATATAGTAGTACATTATTATTCGATAGTAGTACACTATTATTAGATAGCATTACATTATTACATTATTATTAGATAGAAGTACATTATTTTTAGATAGTAGTACATTATTACATCATTATTATATAGCAGTACATTATTACATCATTATTATATAGCAGTACATTATTACATTATTATTAGATAGCAGTACATTATTACATTATTATTAGATAGCAGTACATTCTTACATTATTATTAGATAGTAGTACATTATTATTAGAGAGTAGTACATTATAACATTATTATTAGATAGCAGTACATTATTACATTATTATTAGATAGTAGTACATTATTATTAGAGAGTAGTACATTATAACATTATTATTAGATAGCAGTACATTATTAAATTATTATTAGATAGTAGTACATTCTTTTTAGATAGTAGTACATCATTATTAGATAGCAGTACATTATTATTAGATAGCAGTACGTACTTATTATGGAGTAGTACATTATTACATTATTATTAGATAGGAGTACATGATTATTATATAGTAGTACATTATTATTAGATAGTAGTACATTATTACATTATAATTAGATAGTGGTACATTATTATTATATAGTAGTACATTATTACATTGTCATTATATAGCAGTACATTATTACGTTATTATTATATAGCAGTACATTATTACATCATTATTAGATAGTAGTACATCATAATTAGATAGTAGTACATTATTACATTATTATTATATAATAGCACATTATTATTAGATATCAGTACATTATTACATTGTTATTAGATAGCGGTACATTACTAGATTATTATTAGATAGGAGTACATTATTACTTCATTATTAGATAGTAGTACATTATTATTAGATAGTAGTACATTATTACATTATTATTAGATACTAGTACATTATTATTAGATATTATTACATTATTACATCATTATTAGATAGTAGTACATTATTACATTATTATTAGATAGCAGTGCGTACTTATTATAGAGTAGTACATTATTATTAGATAGTAGTAAATTTTTACATTATTATTAGATAGTGGTACATTATTATTATATAGTAGTACATTATTACATTATCATTATATAGCAGTACATTATTACATTATTATTATATAGCAGTACATTATTACATTATTATTAGATAGTAGTACATTATTATTAGAGAGTAGTACATTATTACATTATTATTAGATAGCAGTACATTATTACATCATTGTTATATAGCAGTACATTATTACATTATTATTAGATAGTAGTACATAATTATTATATAGTAGTACATTATTATTCGATAGTAGTACATTATTATTAGATAGTAGTACATTATTATTAGATACCAGTACATTAATACATCATTATTAGATAGTCGTTACATTATTATTAGATATTAGTACATTATTATTAAAGAGTAGTACATTATAACAGTATTATTAGATAGCAGTACATTATTACATTATTATTATATAGCAGTACATTATTACATTATTATTATATAGCAGTACATTATTACATTATTATTAGATAGTAGTACATTATTATTAGAGAGTAGTACATTATAACATTATTATTAGATAGCAGTACATTATTACATTATTATTATTATATAGTAGTACATTATTATTATATAGTAGTACATTATTATTAGATAGTAGTACATCATTATTATATAGTAGTACATTATTATTAGATAGTAGTACATTATTATTATATAGTTGTAAATTATTATTCGATAGTAGTACATTATTATTAGATAGCAGTGCATTATTACATTATTATTAGATAGTACTACATTATAATTAGATAGTAGTACATTATTATTATATAGTAGTACATCATTATTATATAGCAGTACATTATTACATTATTATTATATAGCAGTACA
>NW_027013796.1:0-15182 GCF_036934945.1 Oncorhynchus masou masou | reverse complement strand
AGAATCGTCCTGGCCACTGCAGATATGAGGTCTGGAGGATTCGTTTCGGTATCCAGACCGGTCATAACGTCCATCGTTCTCATCTTATCGCTCTATTGTTTTCATGTGTTTGCGCTAAAGTCGCAACTTTTGACGAGGCATGGCGGGGTTACAGATCTCAATGCTCAGGACACCGTCATCAACTATGAAACATGCTATTTTGACCAGAAGGTACGTTTCTTTTCGCTATAATAATATCATAAAGTTATTGACGGCTGTCATGATGTCTGTCAACAATCACTGTCTAGACAAGGAACGAGACTAATCAGCTTATTGTCTAAACAAACACACACTGCATGTTTAGTTTATCTGACAGATATGTTAAGAGCTTTAAAACTTTAACAAGTTTTAAATGTTAGAACGGTTGAGTTGATGCATTTATTTACCTGTGCAACAATTTGTTCCCAGTTATGCATGTTTTTTTTGCAATGATTATTCCAATTTAAACTGTCGTTCATTATTTTAAAACTTAATGTTAGATGACGTCTCACCCTGAAAACAGTCTATGGGCCAGGAGAAACTGTAGTGCATGGTTCCGGTTTTTTCAAACAGCCATGACAAGCTTCACCGAACTTTAGCCACCATTAACTACAAATCTATGGAAGTGATGGGGAAATGTGAGCATGAAATATAATCTAATTTCATGACAAACATGATTTTGACAATATTGAAAAGATAATACCTAAATCACTTGAAATCAAATCACTTGTCACATGCTTCGGAAACAACAGGTATAGACTAACGCCCCATGTCCACCAAATGTATCAAACTCTTTGCGTTCCGGCGGAAGTAATTCATTTTTAAATGAGCAGTCCAACACTCTACGTTGCCGGTGCGTTCTGTGTACCTCATGCGTTCAATATTTTCAACACTTGCGTTGCTTTACCGTGCGGTGGTACAAACGGGAACATCAAATCAAATGTTATTGGTCACATACACGTATTTAGCAGATGTTATTGCGGGTCAAGCGAAATGCTTGTGTTCCTAGGTCCAACAGTGCAGTAATATCTAACAATTCACAACAATACACACAAATCTAAAGTAAAATAATGGAGATTAAGATATATATATATATATATGAAATGAGTTAAGCAATATGTAAACATGATTAAAGTGACCAGTGATTCTACGGGGGTCCTGTGTGGCTCAGTCGGTAGAGCATGGCGCTTGCAACGCCAAGCGTCGTGGGTTCGATTCCCGCTGGGACCACCCATATGCAAAAGTAGTGGCCCCAGCCGACTTGTAAGTCGCTTTGGACAAAAGCGTCTGCTAAATGTGATATATTATATTATTATGTATATAGGGCAGCAGCCTCTAGTAACACTGCAGTGGCGGATTTAGGCATAGGGTGGCATAGGGTGAACACTCCGACTTGGATGGCAGAGAGCTGGCATGGGAACTGAAGAACTTGCCGGAAGAACACCGGAAGACCATGACCCTGATTGAGCTGCGGATATTTATACACGAAAAGGGATCTCTCAGAAATGTATCCACATTTGTAGACTGCTCTCAGAATTTCCTCTCAGAATAACTCTTCCAATGACCGTAGCTGAAGCGGAGAGGAGCTTTTCAAAGCTGAAGCTCATCAAATCCTACCCGAGGTCCATCATGTCACTGGAACGCCTTAGTGGCCTTGCAGTCATCAGTATTAACCATGTCATTTGCTGGGCAGATCTCTTGTGACGATGTAATTACTTTGCATCAAGGATGGCAAGACAGGTCAGGGTTCAGATGGAAGTTGTTGTTCGTTTGTGTGTTTCTTCTTTTGAAGTGCAATAGTGTAATAATCAGGCTCTCTTCTTTATAAGTGTGTTGTTATTATATTTGTGTGATATAGGATTTATGCAATTTAGTTGTATTTATGTTTTTGTTAGCAATAGGGTGGTGTAATAAATCGGGAGGGGGGCTAAAGGGGAGTTCGCCCAGGGAGCCATACAAGCTAGTGTGACAGTGACTGACTAGCTTTGATGAACCTGTACTGACCTCGCCTTCTGTGACATCGGGTGGTGTAGGTGTCCTATCCTACACACACACACACACACACACACACACACACACACACACACACACACACACACACACACACATAGTCCAACGAGCTATCTTTTGAAAAGTGAAGCAAATGTGGGTTAGACATGCTTACTTACGGGTCCTTCCCAACAATGTAGATAGAAAATAAAGATAAATAATAACACGAGGAGCAGGTAGCGGTTAAGAGAATTTGACTGATAACCGAAAGGTCACTGGTTCGAATCCCAGAGCTGACTCGGTGAAAAATGTGTAGTTGTGCCCTTGAGCAAGGCACTTAAATCCTCTAAGTCGTTCTGGATAAGAGAGCATCTGCTGACTAAAATGTAAAATAAAAATCACAATGAGTACTGATAACTTGGCGATATACATGGGGTACCAGTACTGAGTCGATGTGCAGGGGTACGAGGTAATAACTTGGCTATATACATGGGGTACCAGTACTGAGTCGATGTGCAGGGGTACGAGGTAATAACTTGACTATATACATGGGGTACCAGTACTGAGTCGATGTGCAGGGGTACGAGGTAATAACTTGACTATATACATGGGGTACCAGTACTGAGTCGATGTGCAGGGGTACGAGGTAATAACTTGACTATATACATGGGGTACCAGTACTGAGTCGATGTGCAGGGGTACGAGGTAATAACTTGACTATATACATGGGGTATCAGTACTGAGTCGATGTGCAGGGGTACGAGGTAATTGAGGTAGATAGATATGTTCATACATCTTGTTACGTTACAGTCTTATTCTAAAATGGATTAAATTGTTTTTACTCATCAATCTACACACAATACCCATAATGACGAAGCAAAAACAGGTTTTTAGAATTTTTAGCAAATTTTTAAAACCCTTAACTGAAATATCACATAAGTATTCAGACCCTTTACTCAGTACTTTGTTGAAGCACATTTGGCAGCGATTACAACCTCAAGTCTTCTTGGGTATGACACTACAAGCTTGGCACACCTGTATTTGGGGAGTTTCTCCCATTCTTCTCTGCGGATTCTCTCAAGCTCTGTCAGGTTGGATGGGGAGCGTCGCTGCACAGCTATTTTCAGGTCTCTTCAGAGATGTTAGATCGGGTTCAAGTCTGGGCTCTGGCTGGGTCAACGACATTCAGAGACTTGTCCCGAACCCATTCTTGCATTGTCTTGGCTGTGTTCTTAGGGTCCTTGTCCTGTTGGAAGGTGAACCCACTCTTGCATTGTCTTGGCTGTGTTCTTAGGGTCCTTGTCCTGTTGGAAGGTGAACCCACTCTGTAGCAGGTTTTCATCAAGGATCTCTCAGTACTTTGCTCCATTTATCTTTCCCTCGATCCTGACTAGTCTCCCAGTCCCTGCTGCTGAAAAAAATCCCAACAGCATGATGCTGCCACCACCATGCTTCACCGTAGGGATGGTGCCAGGTTTTCTCATGCTGTGAAGCATGGCATTCAGGCCAAAGAGTTCAATCTTGGTTTCATCAGACCAGAGAATCTCCTGGCTTCCACACATAGTCTACAAGTCAAATCAAATCAAAATCAAATCAAATCTACCTGACATGATGACTCCTTGCTGTCCCCAGTCCACCTGGTCGTGCTGCTGCTCCAGTTTCAACTGTTCTGCCTGTGATTATTATTATTTGACCATGCTGGTCATTTATGAACATTTGAACATCTTGGCCGTGTTCTGTTATAATCTCCACCCGGCACAGCCAGAAGAGGACTGGCCACCCCACATAGCCTGGTTTCTTCCTAGGTTTTGGCCTTTCTCGGGAGTTTTTCCTAACCACCGTGCTTCTACACCTGCATTGCTTGCAGTTTGGGGTTTTAGGCTGGGTTTCTGTACAGCACTTTGAGATATCAGCTGATGTAAGAAGGGCTATATAAATACATTTGATTTACTGTAAGTTCATCAGGTACCGCAGGCCTTTATAGCGCCGTCTCCCCCTCCTTCGAGTGTCAGCATTTCTGCTGAAGTTTGCTTTTTAAAGGAAACCGAACCATGGATTGCAGTTTCTCCTGGCCAGGGTGAGACGCCATCTAACATCAAGTTGTAAAACAGTGAACTGCAAGTTTAATGTCGTTTTTTTTTTTTCAATAGTTGAATAATGATGTTCATTTCATGATTTGTAATTTATTCTCAAATAGAAATAACATCAGCAAGTTATCGGGAAATGTTATTTGTGTGAATTCTGTACTTCAACTGATACACCTGGTGCAAAATGTTTAATTAAATAAAATAAAAATAATAGTTGAATGACTCCTCCACTTGAAAAAGAATCATGCTGGTTCTATACTGTAGCGACCCGCACAGACAGCTGTGTGTTATGTGTTAGGCTAGTAGGTGGTTGTGTTGTACTTACCAGTACCCAGTTTTCGCGGGGTCCGACATGCCAATCAACCTGCTATCTGCCAATCACGGGAATGCCTGGAATGTTCTGATACCATCCTGGCGGTTGGCGGAGTGGCGTGGAGGGGGGTTGGGCAGGGGGCAGGGCATTGGAAGTTAAGACCAGGTTGAGCCTTTGTTCTCTCTCTTATGTCTGGCCTTCACAAGAGACGGTCGCTGTTGGCTTGTGGGGTATCTTTTATTTATTTGGCGTGGGCCACGGCCAAACAGTAGCCTGTGTAAAGTTGGGTTAATAAACCGTCAATTTGTAAACTCAAATCCTCTGTCTGGACAATAGTTCCTTTATGATCTAGTCAGGGCATTTACAATACATAGAAATATTATCTGCAGCAGAATGACTGTATATATGAACGGGAGCATTTGAGAAGGTCTTGCCTACCAAATGCACTGCGTATAACTGTCACGCCCTGGTCGAAATATATTGTGTTTGTCTTTATTTATTTGGTTATTCCAGGGTGTGACATGGGTTTATTGTGGTGTGTTTTGTCTTGGGGTTTTGTTAGGTATTGGGTGTGTGGTTTAGTGGGGGTGTCTAGCATAGTCTATGGCTGTCTGGAGTGGTTCTCAATCAGAGGCAGGTGTTTATCGTTGTCTCTGATTGGGAACCATATTTAGGCAGCCATATTCTTTGAGTGTTTCGTGGGTGATTGTTCCTGTCTCTGTGTTTGTGGTCACCAGATAGGCTGTATAGGTTTTCACGTTCGCTCTTTGTTTTGTTCGTTATTTCATGTCTAGTTCATTTTTATTAAAGAACATGAATAACCACCACGCTGCATTTTGGTCCGCTTCTCCTTCGACAGACGAGAACCGTTACAATAACCAAATGAGTTACAGCATTTACAACGATTGTAAATTGACATGTTAACATGGTGTGTAATCACTAGTCTAAATAGACAGTTTTTTTTTTTTTGACAAATTCAGGTTGGTCCCTCCCCTTTTCGGTTTGTTTGCTTCTGTTTAAGAAACGTTTTGCAACAGAATGTGGGTGACGAATACACCGCAGGTGACATCTGTTATATTATAACCACAACACACAGCAGCTCCATTTGCATCTATGTTTTCGCAACTCGTGATGAATGGCTACATTGTAACTGAGAACCTTTCCAACATATACCAACTGTTACTTTGTAATCTTTGTCCAGTCTGTCCATAGATTAACTAGCATCATGGCACGAAGTCTTCTCACATAATAGCTTCATTTTATTTGCATTTTTTAAATATATTTTATATATTTAAAATAAATTATTTTTATTACCAATGTAGAAAAGTCTGTATACATACAATAAGTACATAAATAGACTGATAACATCTGCTACGGGGTAGAACAAATGACAGATTATACAAAGACCTTAAAAGAAACACACATATTGAAGAATGTACAGTGCATTACGAAAGTATTCGGCCCCCTTGAACTATGCGACCTTTTGCCACATTTCAGGCTTCAAACATAAAGATATAAAACTGTATTTTTTTGTGAAGAATCAACAACAAGTGGGACACAATCATGAAGTGGAACGACATTTATTGGATATTTCAAACTTTAACAAATCAAAAACTGAAAAATTGGGCGTGCAAAAAAGTTCAAGGGGGCCGAGTACTTTCGCAAGGCACTGTAGAATGGTCTTAAGGTCTCAATGTACTGCTCGAATTCCTTATAGAAAAGACGGAAGAGTGTTTTTTTTTATTAGTGAATTTACATTTTATTTTTCCATTAGCACAATTACATTTATGAGGTAAAATATTTTAAAACCGAGCAACATATTCTCCCATAAATTAAAGTCATCAAGAATATTAACAATTATAAAACTGAATATCTTTGCATAATTGTTTTACATGTAGACAATGCCAAAATAAATAAACTATTTCTGGGTGCTCAACACAAAAAGTACAATCAATGTTCATGTATTTTTTGGAGTTTCTTCAGGTAATGATTCGACAGGGTCATACTTATGGATCATTCTGAAAGAGACCTGTTATGACCTTGTTAACAAGCAAATATTTGTGTGGTAATAAACAGACTTTTTCCCAACAGATATTACGTGACCAATGTATTCCAGTAACTTGTGACATGAATGGATACAATCTCCCTTTGGCTCAAAAGCAGGTGTCCACGATCTGTTGTTCTGAGGGCAGGAGAAACATATTTTCCCTATTGGAGAGTCAACTGGATTCAGCAGGTCAACAAGGTGAAGGTCTGGCTGCACCTCTAAACAACATGAGTTCCAGATGGAACAGCATCAGGAACTATGGAGAACTCTCTAGGAGGGCAGGTCAACAAGGTGAGGTCTGGTTACACCTCTAAATAACATGAGAGTTCAGATGGAACAGCATCAGAGACTATGGAGAACTCTCTGGGGAGGGCAGGTCAGCAAGGTGAGTCTGGCTGCACCTCTAAACAACATGAGTTCCAGATGGAACAGCATCAGAGACTATGGAGAACTCTCTAGGAGGGCAGGTCAACAAGGTGAGGTCTGGTTACACCCTAAATAACATGAGAGTTCCAGATGGAACAGCATCAGAGACTATGGAGAACTCTCTAGGAGGGCAGGTCAACAAGGTGAGGTCTGGTTACACCTCTAAATAACATGAGTTCCAGATGGAACAGCATCAGAGACTATGGAGAACTCTCTAGGAGGGCAGGTCAACAAGGTGAGGTCTGGCTGCACCTCTAAATAACATGAGAGTTCCAGATGGAACAGCATCAGAGACTATGGAGAACTCTCTAGGAGGGCAGGTCAACAAGGTGAGGTCTGGCTACACCTCTAAATAACATGAGAGTTCCAGATGGAACAGCATCAGAGACTATGGAGAACTCTCTAGGAGGGCAGGTCAACAAGGTGAGGTCTGGCTACACCTCTAAATAACATGAGAGCTCCAGATGGAACAGCATCAGAGACTATGGAGAACTCTCTAGGAGGGCAGGTCAACAAGGTGAGGTCTGGTTACACCTCTAAATAACATGAGTTCCAGATGGAACAGCATCAGAGACTATGGAGAACTCTCTAGGAGGGCAGGTCAACAAGGTGAGGTCTGGTTACACCTCTAAATAACATGAGTTCCAGATGGAACAGCATCAGAGACTATGGAGAACTCTCTAGGAGGGCAGGTCAACAAGGTGAGGTCTGGTTACACCTCTAAATAACATGAGTTCCAGATGGAATAGCATCAGAGACTATGGAGAACTCTCTAGGAGGGCAGGTCAACAAGGTGAGGTCTGGCTGCACCTCTAAATAACATTGTTATGAACTTGAGTGAAGACCCAAAAGCGGTTTTAACAGAAAAGAGTTCTTTAATGAAAAACAGGAATGGCATAAATCCTCTTCCAACGTTGTCAGCGGAACAAAAAGAACGTTAGTATAGTGCAGGATACACCTGCCAGGCAGACTCCGACAGGACAGGACAAGGTGGAAGCAAACGAGACGACAGCTTGCTTCTGGCATCAAAAAACACAAACAAGAATCAGACACTGAAAGTAGCAGGAACAGAGAAAGAAATAGAGACCTAATCAGAGGGGGAAGAGAGAACAGGTGTGAAAGAGTGAATGAGCTAGTTAGAGGAGATGTAGAACAGCTGAAGAATGAGAGACAGAGAAGGTAACCTAAAAAGACCAGCAGAGAGAGAGAGTGAAGAGAAAGGACAGGAACAGACATAACAAGACATGACAGTACCCCCCACTCACCGAGCGCCTCCTGGCGCACTCGAGGAGGAAACCTGGCGGCAACGGAGGAAATCATCGATCAGCGAACGGTCCAGCACGTCCCGAGAGGGAACCCAACTCCTCTCCTCAGGACCGTACCCCTCCCAATCCACTAGGTACTGATGACCACGGCCCCGAGGGCGCATGTCCAAAATCTTACGAACCCTGTAGATGGGTGCGCCCTCGACAAGGATGGGGGGAGGGACGAGCGGGGGCGCGAAGAACGGGCTTAACACAGGAGACATGGAAGACCGGGTGAACGCGACGAAGATAGCGCTGGAGAAGAAGTCGCACTGCGACAGGATTAATGACCTGGGAAATACGGAACGGACCAATGAACCGCGGGGCCAACTTGCGAGAAGCTGTCTTAAGGGGAAGGTTCTGAGTGGAGAGCCATACTCTCTGACCGCAACAATATCTAGGACTCTTGGTCCTACGCTTATTAGCGGCCCTCACAGTCTGCGCCCTATTACGGCAAAGTGCCGACCTGACCCCCTTCCAGGTGCGCTCGCAACGCTGGACAAAAGCCTGAGCGGAGGGGACGCAGGACTCGGCGAGCTGAGATGAGAACAGCGGAGGCTGGTACCCGAGGCTACACTGAAAAGGGGATAGACCGGTAGCAGACGAGGGAAGCGAGTTGTGGGCGTACTCTGCCCAGGGGAGCTGTTCTGACCAAGACGCAGGGTTACGAAAAGAAAGACTGCGTAAAATGCGACCAACAGTCTGATTGGCCCGTTCGGCTTGACCGTTAGACTGGGGATGAAAGCCGGACGAGAGACTGACGGAAGCCCCAATCAAACGGCAAAACTCCCTCCAAAATTGAGACGTGAACTGCGGGCCTCTGTCGGAAACGACGTCAGACGGAAGGCCATGAATTCGGAAAACATTCTCGATAATGATCTGAGCCGTCTCCTTAGCAGAAGGGAGCTTATCGAGAGGAATGAAATGAGCCGCCTTAGAGAATCTATCGACAACCGTAAGAATAACTGTCTTCCCCGCTGATGAAGGCAGTCCGGTGATAAAATCTAAAGCGATGTGAGACCACGGTCGAGAGGGAATGGGAAGCGGTCTGAGACGGCCGGCAGGAGGAGAGTTCCCAGATTTAGTCTGCGCGCAGACCGAACAAGCGGCGACAAATCGACGCGCGTCACGTTCCCGAGTGGGCCACCAGAAACGCTGGCGAATGGAAGCGAGCGTACCCCGAACGCCGGGGTGGCCGGCTAACTTGGCAGAGTGGGCCCACTGAAGAACGGCCGGACGAGTAGGAACGGGGACGAACAGAAGGTTCCTAGGACAAGCTCGCGGCGACGGAGTGTGAGCGAGTGCTTGCTTTACCTGCCTCTCAATTCCCCAGACAGTCAACCCGACAACACGCCCGTCAGGGAGAATCCCCTCGGGGTCGGTGGAGACCTCAGAAGAACTGAAGAGACGAGATAAAGCATCAGGCTTGGTGTTTTTTGCCCCCGGACGATAAGAAATAACAAACTCGAAACGAGCGAAAAACAGAGCCCAACGAGCCTGACGCGCATTAAGTCGTTTGGCTGAACGGATGTACTCAAGGTTCCTATGGTCAGTCCAAACGACAAAAGGAACGGTCGCCCCTCCAACCACTGTCGCCATTCGCCTAGGGCTAAGCGGATGGCGAGCAGTTCGCGATTACCAACATCATAGTTACGTTCTGACGGCGATAAGCGATGAGAGAAAAACGCGCAAGGATGGACCTTGCCGTCAGAGAGAGAGCGCTGAGAAAGAATGGCTCCCACGCCCACCTCTGACGCGTCAACCTCAACAACAAACTGGCTAGAGATGTCAGGAGTAACAAGAATAGGAGCGGATGTAAAACGATTCTTAAGAAGATCAAAAGCTCCCTGGGCGGAAACGGACCACTTAAAGCACGTCTTAACAGAAGTAAGGGCTGTGAGGGGAGCTGCCACCTGACCGAAATTACGGATGAAACGACGATAGAAATTAGCGAAGCCCAGAAAGCGCTGCAGCTCGACGCGTGACTTAGGAACGGGCCAATCAATGACAGCCTGGACCTTAGCGGGATCCATCTTAATGCCCTCAGCGGAAATAACGGAACCGAGAAAAGGGACAGAGGCGGCATGAAAAATGCACTTCTCAGCCTTCACATAAAGACAGTTCTCCAAAAGGCGCTGGAGGACGCGTCGCACGTGCTGAACATGAATCGAGAGAGACGGAGAAAAAATCAGGATATCGTCCATGTAAACGAAAAAAAAAAGGTCAGCATGTCTCTCAGGACGTCGTTAACTAGTGCCTGAAAGACAGCTGGAGCGTTAACGAGGCCGAAAGGAAGAACCCGGTATTCAAAGTGCCCTAACGGAGTGTTAAACGCCGTCTTCCACTCGTCCCCCTCCCTGATGCGCACGAGATGGTAGGCGTTACGAAGGTCCAATTTGGTGAAAAACCTGGCTCCCTGCAGGATCTCGAAGGCTGAAGACATAAGAGGAAGCGGATAACGATTCTTAACTGTTATGTCATTCAGCCCTCGATAATCCACGCATGGGCGCAGGGACCCGTCCTTCTTCTGAACAAAAAAACCCCCGCTCCGGCGGGAGAGGAGGAGGAGACAATGGTACCGGCGTCGAGCGAAACCGACAAATAATCCTCGAGAGCCTTACGTTCGGGAGCCGACAGAGAGTATAATCTACCCCGGGGGAGTAGTTCCCGGAAGGAGATCAATACTACAGTCATACGACCGGTGTGGAGGGAGAGAAGTGGCCTTGGAACGACTGAACACCGTGCGCAGATCGTGATACTCCTCCGGCACCCCTGTCAAATCGCCAGGCTCCTCCTGTGAAGTAGAGACAGAGGAAACAGGAGGGATAGCAGACATTAAACAGGTTACATGACAAGAAACATTCCAGGATGGGATAGTATTACTAGACCAATTAATAGAAGGGTTATGGCGCACTAGCCAGGGATGACCCAAAACAACAGGTGTAAAAGGTGAACGAAAAATTAAAAAAGAAATGGTTTCGCTATGATTACCAGAGACAGTGAGGGTTAAAGGCAGCGTCTCACGCTGAATCTTGGGGAGAGAACTACCATCTAAAGCGAACAAGGCCGTGGGCTCCCCTAACTGTCTGAGAGGAATGTCATGTTCCCGAGCCCAGGTCTCGTCCATAAAACAGCCCTCCGCCCCAGAGTCTATCAAGGCACTGCAGGAAGCAGATGAACCGGGCCAGCGGAGATGGACCGGAAAAGTAGTGCGTGATCCAGAAGGAGAGGCCTGAGTAGTTGCGCTCACCAGTAGCCCTCCTCTTACTGATGAGCTCTGGCTTTTACTGGACATGAGGTGACAAAATGACCAGCGGAGCCGCAGTAGAGACAGAGGTGATTGGTGATTCTCCGTTCCCTCTCCTTGGCCGAGATGCGGATACCCCCCAGCTGCATAGGCTCAGCATCCGAGCCGGCGGAGGAGGGTGGCAGTGATGCGGCAGGTGGCAGTGATGTGGAGAGGGGAGCAGCGGAGAACGCGAGCTCCTTTCCACGAGCTCGGCGACGAAGATCAAACCGTCGCTCTATGCGAATAGCGAGAGCTATTAAGGAGTCCAGACTGGAAGGAACCTCCCGGGAGAGGATCTCATCCTTAACCTCGACGAGGAGACCCTCCAGAAAACGAGCGAGCAAAGCCGGCTCGCTCCAGTCACTTGAGGCAGCGAGAGTGCGAAACTCAATAGAATAATCCGTTATGGATCGATTCCCCTGACATAGGGAAGACAGGGCCCTGGAAGCCTCCTCCCCAAAAACAGAACGATCAAAAACCCGTATCATCTCCTCCTTAAAGTCTTGATACTGGTTAATACACTCAGCCCTCGCCTCCCAGACTGCCGTGCCCCACTCACGCGCCCGTCCGGTAAGGAGAGAAATGACGTAGGCGATGCGGGCTGCGCTCCTGGAGTAAGTGTTGGGCTGGAGAGAGAACACCACATCACACTGAGTGAGGAATGAGCGGCACTCAGTGGGCTCCCCAGAGTAACACGGCGGGTTGTTGATCCTGGGCTCCGGAGACTCGGAAACCCTGGAAGTGGGCGGTGGATCGAGGTGGAGTTGGTGAACCTGTCTTGTGAGGTCGGAGACTTGGACGGCCAGGGTCTCAACGGCATGTCGAGCAGCAGACAATTCCTCCTCGTGTCTGCCTAGCATCGCTCCCTGGATCTCGACGGCGGAGTGAAAAGGGTCCGGAGCCGCTGGGTCCATTCTTGGTCTGATTCTTCTGTTATGAACTTGAGTGAAGACCCAAAAGCGGTTTTAACAGAAAACAGAGTTCTTTAATGAAAAACAGGAATGGCATAAATCCTCTTCCAACGTTGTCAGCGGAACAAAAAGAACGTTAGTATAGTGCAGGATACACCTGCCAGGCAGACTCCGACAGGACAGGACAAGGTGGAAGCAAACGAGACGACAGCTTGCTTCTGGCATCAAAAAACACAAACAAGAATCAGACACTGAAAGTAGCAGGAACAGAGAAAGAAATAGAGACCTAATCAGAGGGGGAAGAGAGAACAGGTGTGAAAGAGTGAATGAGCTAGTTAGAGGAGATGTAGAACAGCTGAAGAATGAGAGACAGAGAAGGTAACCTAAAAAGACCAGCAGAGAGAGAGAGTGAAGAGAAAGGACAGGAACAGACATAACAAGACATGACAAACATGAGTTCCAGATGGAACAGCATCAGAGACTATGGAGAACTCTCTAGGAGGGCAGGTCAACAAGGTGAGGTCTGGTTACACCTCTAAACAACATGAGAGTTCCAGATGGAATAGTATCAGAGACTATGGAGAACTCTCTAGGAGGGCAGGTCAACAAGGTGAGGTCTGGTTACACCTCTAAATAACATGAGTTCCAGATGGAATAGCATCAGAGACTATGGAGAACTCTCTAGGAGGGCAGGTCAACAAGGTGAGGTCTGGTTACACCTCTAAATAACATGAGATTTCCAGATGGAATAGCATCAGAGACTATGGCCAACAGTCTAGGTGTTACAGGGATATTGTAACAAGTTAAAAATTCCTCATTATCGAGTAACAATTCAATTCAAGGGGCTTTATTGGCATGGGAAACATGTGTTAACATTGCCAAAGCAAGTAAGGTAAACAATAAAAATTAACAGTAGACATCACACATACAGAAGTTTCAAAACAATAAAGACATTACAAATGTCATATTATATATATATATATATATATATATATATATATATATATATATATATATATACAGTGTTTTTACAAGGTACAAATGGTAAAGGACACAAGATAAAATAAATAAGCATAGATATGGGTTGTATTAACAATGGTGTTTGTTCCTCACTGGTTGCCCTTTTCTCGTGGCAACAGGTCACAAATCTTGCTGCTCTGCTGGCACACTGTGGAATTTCACCCAGTAGATATGGGAGTTTTTCAAAATTGGATTTGTTTTCGAATTCTTTGTGGATCTGTGTAATCTGAGGGAAATATGTCTCTCTAATATGGTCATACATTGGGCAGGAGGTTAGGAAGTGCAGCTCAGTTTCCACCTCATTTTGTGGGCAGTGAGCACATAGCCTGTCTTCTCTTGAGAGCCATGTCTGCCTACGGCGGCCTTTCTCAATAGCAAGGCTATGCTCGCTGAGTCTGTACATAGTCAAAGCTTTCCTTAATTTTGGGTCAGTCACAGTGGTCAGGTATTCTGCCGCTGTGTACTCTCGGTGTAGGGCCAAATAGCATTCTAGTTTGCTCTGTTTTTTTGTTAATTCTTTCCAATGTGTCAAGTAATTATCTTTTTGTTTTCTCATGATTTGGTTGGGTCTAACAATCCTTCTACATTAAAACAGTTGACTCACCAGCAGGATATGATTATTGAACCAGTTCGTAAAAAAACATGTTTATATAACAACGACCACACTATGAATACTTGCCTATGAAAAGCAGATCATTTTGCAGGAATCTTATCAATGTTACATGATAGCTTCATTGTTCATCAATTTGCAACAAGCACGACATCACAGAATTTCTAAACCCAGAAGCGTAACATCGCGAGATTTATGAGAACGCTTGTGAAACAGACCATGCTGGTGTTTGGGGTTTGAGAGGTCAATGAGAGAAGTGAAACAATTCGTCCTTTGTTGTTAATTTTCTCCTAATCTAAAGGCACAACTTACATTCGAGACAATTTCTTAAGTCGTTGAACATGTTATTACTCCAACCTCGTGAAAGTGATACACTGACACGTTTTCATTTTCGTAAAAAAACACATATCGAAGGAGTGCCTTTGATTTTTGACGGCTTGCACATGCGCAGTTCATCGGGATACGAACGTCAGACGCGATGACGTCCTTTTACACATGAGCGTCGCCTCAAAGCCTTATAAGGGATTTCTATTGGATAAACCGTTTTAGCCTCTCTTCATACTGTACTGTCTTTGCACTTTTGATTTGCTGACTGGCAACTTGACTTCCTCTTAGTGAAACATCAACAAATGTTAACTAGGTTCCTCCTTCCTACTCACCGCTGCATCATGCGACTGCAGCCCACAGATCACTTTATATAGACTGTTCAGACAGGTTTTTCTGTAGAATCGTCCTGGCCACTGCAGATATGAGGTCTGGAGGATTCGTTTCGGTATCCAGACCGGTCATAACGTCCATCGTTCTCATCTTATTGCTCTATTGTTTTCATGTGTTTGCGCTCAAGTCGCAACTTTTGACGAGGCATGGCGGGGTTACAGATCTCAATGCTCAGGACACCGTCATCAACTATGAAACATGCTATTTTGACCAGAAGGTACGTTTCTTTTCGCTATAATAATATCAAAAGTTATTGACGGCTGTCATGATGTCTGTCAACAATCACTGTCTAGACAAGGAACGAGACTAATCAGCTTATTGTCTAAACAAACACACACTGCATGTTTAGTTTATCTGACAGATATGTTAAGAGCTTTAAAACTTTAACAAGTTTGTGCTAATGTTGTAATAATAATGTTATAACGGTTGAGTTGATGCATTTATTTACCTG